>NW_017386021.1:825824-839574 GCF_000237925.1 Schistosoma mansoni
AGCTTTTGGATCTTTGGTTTGTGATAATATTTCCAGTAATTCATCATCAGATAAGAAATAAAATCTTGGAAATGCTTGACGTTTAGTTTCTAAATATTCACTTAAACCTTTTTGCACTTGTTCTAATAAACGATTACATTCACGTAGAGCATTTAATAAACGTGCATCAGGGCATAATGTAATGACTTGTGATTGTTCCGAAGCCGATTTCATTACTTTTCTCCATATACGATCCATTGTAGCATAACGTTTACTTTCAACTGGTAACTGTTTATTAATATCTTCAGAATTAAATATTGGTTCTAAATATAACCATTGTCTTTGACATGTGACCCACTCATCTAATACATCTTGCGTTAAATGTAGCTTATTTTCCCAATGAGATATACGTTCTTCAAATGGTTTTTTATATGGTGAAAAATTCATAGATTGTGTCATAACAATATGATCGTCTAGTAATTGATTAACTTCATCAGCTATTTTAATAATACATGTTCCTGTATCTTTATATGGAATTACATCAAACTTGACAGACTCCCAATCATTCATCATTTTATTTAAAGCACTTTCAATAGAATATTCTTTGCCAGCAATATCAGCTATTTTCGATATAATATCAATGTTATCCTATTTAATAAAAGCACACCATGATAAATAAAATAATAATGACAAAGCTATAATTCATTTAAGTTCAGTAGATAAAAAAATAATTCATGATTACAACTCTATGAACATTTTATAATCTTCACAAAACCTTATACTGATAGAAATCACATGTGCCCTGAAAACTAGCGTCCAGATGTTCTTGTACCAACCTGCGACCACTAGGATTCAACCATGTTTAAATGAGATAGTTATCCACCAAAAGCAGTGTAACATGACTGTTCAACAATCTAAATTGAAGCCATTTGCACAGTCGTATACCGGCTCAGTGAACTAGAGACCGACGCCCTAAGTTCGATTCTTGGGTACGGTGTCATCAGTGCCCACTCCATAGAAGTCCCATACTACGACGAAACGGCCGTTCAATGTTTCTATTTTTTCAGTGGTGGTCAAGCTAAGGTTGATTTGTGATTTAAAAACAATGAAAATGTATATTATCTCTAAAATCCCCTACACTGTAAATATAAAGTGGTCACTGTTCTAATGCAGTGCATCGCTTTGATGGTAGAAGTTTTCAAGATTAAAAAAATTTAACAATTACTTATTTAGAAATAGTTTTCCCTATTACAAACATGCATCAACTAAATACTGATGACAGTCAAGAAAGTTCTCATAGGGACTTTATTCTAGCGCAGAATCTTTACCGATCAATGCAATAAGATTTCAATCATATATTATTATGATGCTACGATAAGCCAACTATCGTTAGACCACTTTTCAAAAACCCAATAGTTCATATACCCAAGTTTTTGTGGTTTATGGAAAATTTTTTAGTTTTAAGGGTCAGTTTTCATTCTTATATCTAAACGAGTTGATATAATTTCCAACAGAAAATAAGGAATTTCTTCTTTTCATCTTAAGCGGTCATAATTACTCGGAAACGAACCGATATCTAAATGAGAAATCATGACCGAATTGTTGGAAAATACTCAGTTATTTCATTGGTTAAGGTCCACCGAATAAGTTCATTGTTCTAGATGCTTTATCAAACTGAATGAGAATCGAGTAATTCTCGGAAGTTACACCCTAAAATAAGAGATCTCAATGTCGTTCCAAGTTCAGATTTGTCTAACTTCACATTACCCATATATTGAGTAATCATAAACCTTTGAAAATCAGGCAAGATGGATATCGGTTGTCTTTGCTTTTTTTTATCGATTAATCAGTTATATTATCTAGCTTATTGTGTTTTACAAGTTTATACTTGTGAACACGTAATGACATCGTCTGTGAAAGGAGTTACTAAGTCTATTTATAACCCATCCTTTCCCACCTGGTAGATGAAACTTCGGTTTTGTATTAAGTCTAGAACAATCTACCTGATGAGACAAGCCCCTCTACATGACTGAAGCCTTCAACAACTCTGGAAAATCGAAATGCATTGATTAAAATAGGTAAATTCAGTTTCTCTGACTATCATGATCCACTATTGTGTTACCACATACATGACACACATACTATCAACTTTCATCTCTCCAGTTTCCGCTAATTTTATCTCCACCGTACTCCATTCCTAATTTACGCATTTACCTTTCTCAATTCACAAGAGTTTCTTATTATAATTACCATGAGAACACCTTTCTTGTTATATATTATATTCACATAACATTATTGTTATTATTTCAAGTAACCCAACATTCCTCCTACTATACAATTTAACGTTATTTATTTTATTTATCGCTCGCGCCTCATTATTTTATAAAGGATTTTCCTCACTCCTTGGTAACTGAGCTTTTAAATTCACTAATAACACATTTCTGACATTTTGAGGACTATTGAGATTATTAACTGAAGAGTCTACTGATAAGGTTATTTAAAACAATCGTTCGCTTAAATCTGTCTGTTTTTTGAATACTGCATGTGGATTTTTTCAAACTGTTATGAGTTTGCATGTACAAGAAAGTATTATAGTTCTTTCTGTTAAATACCGAGGTCTTAAGAGTTCACTTTTTTCCGTTGTCATTAATAGCTGAAATTTCTCAGTTCTTTATCAGTCCTAGTCTCACATACCGAGACATCGTGATTTCTCTACGTGTGAGTGACATACCCCACTGAAAAGTGTCCTTTCATTATTTCAAAAAAGTAAAGTCATAATATACAAGACGAAGGATGTAAATAATGAGTAATAGTGTTTATGGAATGTAGTGGATTTAAAATACACTGATTAACAAGCTCTGTTAGCTAGATTCAGTGACCATTGTCTCATGATGTGGTACCACTGTCTGATATCGGTTTACATTTTAATAGAGTTTAAATTAAAAATAATATAAGTTTAATACAAAATACTGTACATTGTACTTACCTGAAGATGCATTTCTAAACATTTTGAAAATGTTAGACTAGTTTTTGGTACGATGCTTACACCAAGTTCTTCACTTAATTGTTCCCAATGTCTCTGACGCATACCTGGATTACGTAAACTTTGTATTAATGGTAGGTAAGGTTTAAATTCTTCTATCGACAATTTAACTTGATTAGCTAATTCTTGTATATTGGGTAGTTCATGAAATATTCTTACAGATTTATGCATTGTTTTATAACATTCAACAATTACTTTCTCTACATTGTCAGCATCAATCGATATAAGAGGATCATTCATGACAGCTTCTTGTGTTTTCATCCAGTCTGAGACATTCAACCATAAATTTTTAAATGGTTCAAAATCTTTTAATAATCTTGGTATGTTTTCATACTATTTTGAAATAAAGAGGGAAAAGGGGGTTTGAAATGAAATTAGGAAATAGATAATGATTAAAATTACCTATGATGTTTTCAATGTTTCTTGAAAACGTTGAGTTCGGGACTTTATGAAATTTCATATTTTTGGTTGAAAAATATTAATTGGTAGTCGTCACAGATTGGTTTTTGTCAGATGATCACACATATATTAGTGATCCGGGCTTCAAGGGGTCAGATTTATTATCTATCCACAATGTTTTCGATCAAATATGAATTTAAAACTGAGCCGATTTATTATTTTATATGACTGCACTATGTGGTGAACGAGAAACCAGGTGAGGTAAACAGCCCTCTTGCTTATCACAAAATTACGGAGTGATTTCCTAAATATGAAAACCATAAATTAAATACATTATTTGCATATCTTCATTCAGTTTTATTCCATATGCTTCGTGATTCTTGCAATTTTTTTGTTATTACAATTGCTCTTTGTTTTCCTTCCTGTTCCTTTCAATTCAATCTTCTCAATCTTCTGCTACCAGGCATTCCACTCTGGATTGGTCTTACATACTACCTATGTCTCTCAATATAAGTAGCGTACACCACATGATATACTCTGTCAAACTACTGTAAATATCTGAATTGATCTTTTAAGCTTGATTTACGGCAATGACCGTTTGCTAACATCGACTTCCAGACGGTGTGTTTCACTGATTTCTCGGTGAAGAATAAGTGGACTTTTTTGCGAAATTCCAACTTTGCTAATTTCATTCCACATTCATTACTCACTAGTAACCAGTCTTAGAATAAATCACAAATAATTTGTTTTATAATCTGTGTATTGTAATGGTTTAACTAAAGTATAAATCTTATATATCGACATAAGATAAAATAAAGTGAATATTCTAAGTGATGTAACAAATAATTTACATTTGTATTAGGCAATCCAAACAAACGTTCACGACTATTTAATAAACCACCCATATTTTGTGCATCCAGTAATTGTTTATAAACACGACGAACTTCATTAGCAACTTCTTGTGCTTTACCAATCTCTGAATATGATGCCATAGATGAGACCATCATCTTTAGATTTAAAAAAATCAGAATAATTGAAGAGAAACAAAAGTGTACAGTTATAATTTAGACAAATGACCATGTTAATCAGTTATAATCAACGTTGTGTCTGAATCAGATATGAGTTTAGTAGATTACTTATACCACATCATCTAATCAAGATCAAAATAATGAAATAAATGATGAGGTAGTCAAAATAATAAAGTGACAATGATAATTCAAAAGACTAAACAATGAAAATATGATCTAAAAAGATAAAATAAAATTGTATGCATGAAGGAATAACGGAACACAATACTTAAAAGACATGGAGTGAATTTATCTGATCCATCATACTACTCAAAGTCTTCAACCACTGATCATGATTATTGGGAGATCAGATTTTAAAACTAATAACATGGCTCAGATCAATTTTCAGTATCATATCTTTATTAGACTCCTCATAGCTTTCTTCCGAATTTTTTCTTTTTTCAGCTAACATCGGACTAACAGACAGATGGTTTTCGTCCAAACACATGTTTGAACCACTTTTTCAATAAAAATTCACAATCCCACTAACTTTGCCTAGTACCCTACCCATAACTTTGGCACTAAGTGACCACTTGTTTAGACTGAATTGAAATTGATAGTCTTGATGAATGATACATTATGAACTAATTATCTTATTAGTAAATATTCGACGCATTATTTCTAACTTGATTTAAGCTGTGAAAAATGTCAACTTCAAAGTGGCAGGTTATCTAAAGATGTAACTGTATTTCTCAGTTTCAAATAATTAATACGGACGATTAAGACCAAAGACAGTTAACTTTTAACTAATGAAGACATTGGTATCTAACCACACGCAGTAAAACAAATAGCACATGTTATTTTTGTTCCCCTGGGATAATTACACAAGTGTGGACTAACTAGTCCCATTAGATTGAATTATTCATGAGTGGCACTTAATTCAAAGGATACAATATCTTGTTAAAGGAACTGTTCACTTTCGAAATAATTACACAATAAAGTTGTATTACAAGTAAGTATTACAAGTTATTATTCTGTTTTGTATGCTTGATACTAGTATTTAGTTAAATAACAATCACGTTGTGAATTAATTAAACGATTTGAATGTTCAATGTCTACATCATGCACTGATCTTATTTAAACCAACGTGGGAAATCAGGAAGTAGTGGGTAGCTGTTTTGCACTGACGTTGAACTCTCGAGGAGTGCACAACCATGACTCCACTGGGGATCAGATTAAGGATCTTCGATCTCATCCGGAGCGTCTAACCTTTACACCTTTCAAATGGCCTTCAATCTCCACAAACCACCTATCATGTATTCACTCATGGCCAATTTTGTACTTGTGATCAGGGAAGTTCATTCACGTCGAGTATGAGATAGTTATCCACCTCAGGCAATGAAACATGGTCGCGCAATATCACGGAAGAATTAAATTTAAACATGTACACCACTGCAAGCCAGCCGAAAAGCCAAAAGATTAAACGCTCCTGATCGAAGGTCCTTGGTCTGATCCCCAGTGGAGTCATGGATTACTATTCAACTGAACCATGCAAATAAATACTTTGGGTTTGAATGAATCAACACTAACTTATCCAGTAGTGGATTTAAGTAATATAAGTTTCAGTCATCAAAAGAAAATCATTGTAAGTTAGCTTGCATTCGCACTTTGATGTTAATTACTCGCCCACGAACATAGAAACTTATTCTTTCCATCAAGAGAGAAGAATCAATCCTTGACTAGCCAACTGGCAGAGATTTATACCTGTTTTAAAGCAAAGAGATATCACTTGGAAAACCAATGAAAACATGCTGGCATTGAGCGGATGTTTCTCTTTATTCACAGACTTCCTTACCAAATTTATTAGCTGGCACAACAGCAATGTAGCCATAGCAAAATTTCCCAGTTTGTCTAGTTTGCAATAGTTTTCCCACTGATGTCAGTTCATATTAAAAGTCGGCTTAAAATTATGCATCTAACCAATAGAATTTATGTAATTCTACAAATATCGTCTAGTTTTTGTATTTATTCTATATTTCCTTCATCAAATTATCTAAACAATGCTTACCGTTAGTGTATCAATCTTATCAGCGAATGCAGCAGATTCAGAAATCTGTAATTTCTTAAAACGTTCTTCATCTTCTTCAAGATTTTTTTCAACTTGAATAATTATTTGTCTAATTTTATGAGGCCAGCCAATCGTAGTCCATCTATACATTATTCACAGTAATGAAATGTGAATTTTCTATAAAACACAAATTTCTACCAATAAATATGTACATACATAAGAGCTTCCTCGGTATTTTCAGTGCCTCGGAGTAACTGACAGGATATCTTAAATATAGTTTTTCTACAAGTTCGGACATATTAGTTAAACCTATCTGTGATCTTTAGGGGACAGAGGCTCTCCTGAGGTCTTCACACCAGAGTCACTCACATTAGGTCTGATCTACTAAGGGCATAACTGATCTATAGTAGGAATAAAACTTTTACAATGACTGGCCACTGGACAGTGATAAATGTTAGAGGTATACATTGATAACTTGAAATGAATTTAAGGCTAGAGAATATAATGACCAATTGGCACATTTAGCCCCAAAAGTGCTTTTCAGTCAATTTTATTTTAGAATCTACAACCATATATTCGTGAGTTGTATTTCGAAATAACCAAGCATTTCTATACAATGCGTTATACAGACTTTCAAAGATGTAATAATGAAATGAATCCAATGTCTATCACTGCTTTAATTCATCAAAATAAATAATTGTTCCATATAAATATTAGGTCGTATAGGGAGAATTTAAAATACGTATCATTATATTTATAGAAAGAGAGTGAGAGATACTGAACGTAAGATCATATTCTTCGAATTTCAGATCTCTTCGATGATATCTCAGTATAATTTAGAAAATCTCAGTAAATATTATTATTTGTAAAGTACAAAAATTCGTGATGCATCAAAATGGTTTGTTTAATGAATTGTCATATTGATAAAATAATCTGAGATATCTTATGATAAATAATTAGCAAGGTTTTCACCCGGTCACTTATCATTATCAACATAGTTCAATAATAAAACAGCAAAATATAACTTAAAACCATGAATAATTTTGTGAATAGATGCAAATGTAAAGTGTATGGAAGCAGTCATGAACATATGATTCATATTGTTTAGCAATTATCAGTAAGGCTGTCATGTCCTCATCGTTTATTACTTATACTTGGTAAAATAAGAAACCTTTTCAGTTCTAGCGACATAAAGTAAGAGCACAGAAAACTGGTACAAGTGAAGATTTTTGAACCCAAAACACGGCCACCTCTTCAGTCAGAAATGCACTCATTTATATATTGATTTGAACACACATTTGATCGTTAATTTGTAAAAGTCAAATGTCTGAAATTATCGCAAAATCTCATGCTTCATGTTACTCTAAACATAGTTCACGTTAATTAAATGCAAGTATATCACATTTTCAGCAAACACCACACTCAAATTAATGTTATGTCGAATAAAATATCATACTGGAAAACAAAACAAATACTATACTGAGTAACCATAACATTGGATTAGAACGGAAGTAATGTTGAACAAAAGTCATAATGAATGAAACATGTGATTTACTCTCTTCAACCCGTCATATCGAAGGTGTACATGGAATTCGTGGTGACAAATGTTATTTAAAACGTCATTTTAACTAAGAAAATCATCAAGTGATAATAGAAACTTATAAAATCAAAAGAAAAATATATGAAACAAAACTAACGTACTTTGCATTGAAATCATCAGCTGATAAATTATAAAAGAATAAATCAATTAACTCATAATCAGAAACTGCCTTATCGATATATTCTTGACGTTCTTCCAATTTATCTGGTACTGTAGAAATCCATTCACGTAGGTCAGTTAATTCTTCTATTGAATTCGGTTTCTCATATAATTTCATAGCGATACTTTTCAGTTCTTCTGAAATCTTATAGTGATATGTATAATATATATTAAGTGAATTATTATTTTGAAATGAAATTGACATATTAAATGCATTCAAAATAACTTAACAAAAATTTTAACGTTCTGTTTTATTAACTGTAAATGACAACAGTGTTGTTTTGATCTCAATAACTCTCTCATAAACTCAATGAGTATCTAGCGGATGCTCAAGAGTTTACTGGTTATAGCATTTGAACACTTAGTCCAGAAATTGGTTAGTGTACATTATGCATAAGTTGTATGTTACGAAGGAATGTTATAATTTTCCGTTCACTCTAAATTGAATAGCAATTTAAGTAGCACTAGAACAAATTAAACACCTTTTTCAAAACTAACAAAAGTACATTATTACTAGAACCAGTAAAATATTTGGTTATGATTTATAAAATACCAATAGTCTGCCCCAACCCTCGTGATAAAGTTTACTAGAAGTCTGTTTAGTCATCAATTCTATCATTCATTTCAACACTCGTCACACGTAGTATCATTTGTATTTGTTGAATGATGGCTATCTATACAAAAACATTCTGCAAATCTTCCAGAGTATTTTCTAATAGTTTAATGCATCCTATTTATGGTCGAGTTACAAAACAAATAGGTCCTGTTAAATTTCATGCGATTGGTTTCCTTTATGAATTTAAATAAAGCAACAACAAATATTGATGCAGAATAATATGAATTCGTTATATTTTGTGGTTTCTCGTCAGCTGTTTACAACCAAAAATGTATTAGAATTCTAGCATTGGGGTAATAAATAGTGTGGAACAATTGACATAAGTGAATGTAAAGGATTGGAATGACAAAAGCTTATCAATGATAACTATATATCTATATATATGTGCAAGAAAAGGTCAGAGGTTATTAGGTGCTAGAATCAAGGAAACAAAGGGTGGGTGGTGTAATATTTGAGTGGAGTCCAGAGACAGATAAGATAAATTGTGTGATAATTTTAGAGGTAATAAAGGAATCATGGAATTAAAAACAAATAGGATGGGTTACGTAATAATTGAATAGAATTTGAAAAGTTCACATAATTTAAGAGAACCAAGTGAGCGGAAATGTGAGTGAAAAGGTGGTTTAAGAATTGAGTAATGGAAGAGGAATATAATGCAAAACTAAATATTAATCGAAATGAAACTAATGACCAAGAGAAAAAACACACAAAATAATTGGATTATCAGGGTAGTAGTAAGTTTATTAATGTCTCTTTTTGAATACATAGATCCGCTCTAAGTTTTTTTATAGCGATTGCTTCAGCAAACTGGAGAGCAGCCGTACTTCTTTGTCTGCTAATAATTTTGAAAGCATGAGAGATTTCAATGGTATGCCCGGTGTCAAGTAAATGCCGAGGTATTGCAATGTCGAGAGCCTTGGTCCCTCACAGCCTCAGTTTCTTTGGAACATGCTCGGAAATGCGAACATGAACTCTCCTATCAATCCTACATCTAGAAATATTTTTAATAACTGACGTTAGTAAATTACGGAAAGAAAATTATATTTGGGAAATCATAGCTATTGAACTATAAGTAAATCCAACATTTTGCTCGGCAATCTGGTCCATGTTTTTTCGAGGAAATATAGGAACTGGAAGCTGTGAACAGCAAAGTTTCATCACTTCCCGGAGTAGGATATGATACTTAATGCTTGTGGTGCTATATGAAATACCAGATGAAATTCGAAATGTAGATTATGTAACACTGAATCAGGAGAGTAAAGGGAAATATCTTCAGTATGAGGCCTTCAGGTATTATATTCCATTCCTTAAGTGATCGCTGATGGGCAAGGTTAAGAAGCTTCAAACATATGTTCAATATTTCATACCTTCCGTTAATTCATCAACTGATATCAAAACGTGACGATAACTATCTGTGAATTATTATTTGTTCTTTTTTTTTAAAAACCCAAACTTACTGTATCAGCTTGTTTCCTTAATTGCTTGGCTAATAATTCTGATAAAGCATTAATTAATGCTTTATATTTCTTTGATAAATTTTGTCTTACAGGTTCTGTATTTACATAGAATGGACCAATTATAATAAAGCTTGGTATAATTTGTTCAACAGTTTCTTTTTCTTGTAAATATTTTTCAATTTCTTGCTTTATTTCTAGTACACTTAGGTTTTTTGATTCATATGCTCTGTTAAAGAAAATAACATAAGTGGAGAAAAAACATGTGAAATATAGTTGAGCATGAATTTATTGAAACACAAAGATCGATTCACTTGTTGCTGTTTACTTGTATCTTCCCATTTAATTTGGGACTGCAATTGATCAGTCTCTCATTAGCATATGTGCATAATATGCGTATTGTCTCGATATTGCCTTAATTCACAAGCTTTATAAGCAAAGATGGATAGTTGATAGTGGATTTCACTGCTAGCCACTATCCATCTTTGTTTATAAAGCTTGTGAATTAAGACAATAACGAGGCAGTCCACACAGCATGAACATATGCCAATGAGAGACTGATCAATTGCAGTCCCAAATAACAATGGGAAGATTCAAGTAAACAATACCCTCGGCCTCGCACAAACGCTTAACCTTTGGACCACTGAGCTGGTATCCTACAGTGTCAATGTCTAACCCTCGGATTCAGGCTCAGTGATCTATGAAGTGGAGCGTTCACGCACGAGATCGAAAGCCGTGGGTTCGATTCTCACGTGTCAGATCGTAGATGAGTACTGCTAAGGAGCCTCAGACTGGAATAAAACGAACATATAGTACTTCCAGGTTTTCAATGGTGGTCCAACATTGATCAGTCCATGATTTTAGTTGTATAAATTATTTTATGAAAAATTTTATCATTTGTATATGAATTAAAATTAATGTATATGATACCGCTAGCAATCTTGAATTTTAGTTTTTAAATTTAAATCGCCAAATTCTTACGTCGAAACTCCATCATGAGTCTAGAAACCATTTCCTCAACAGTGCACTCTGACCTCATCTTACAACTGGCCTTGTCTTTCAACACACTACCTTGTCTTATAAAAAAAATCCGTTTTTCAATTTTACTGCCCACTTGATTCACGAATAATTAAAATGTTGCTGTTTTATATATTTATCATTCATCAGTTTCACGTAATTTTATAAAGTTATGGTTCGATCTCCACGCATTGACTACTAACGAAGAGAAAAAGATTTTTTTGAATAGATAATAAATAAATTCAGTTTAATGTCTAAAGGAGTCATGCAATATTCAATTGTAAAAGTGAAACTTACTTCAAATGCGCAGTTATATCCAAAATTGTAAGTTCCATAAAACGTTCATATTGTTTAGCATAAGCTCTCATTGGTATTAAAGCTGAATTAATATATTCTGTGAATTGTTGACGGAGTCTTTCAACCTGTGGTTCATGTAGTCCAACAGCTTCCAAAAGTTGTTTCTCTACGCAGGTTATACCTTCTATAACGTACTAAACACATTAAAAATGTGCTTTGAATAAATTGAAATTCTAGATGGAAAATCGAAATCAGAGACTCATTAATTGAATAAAGAAATTTTTCTTCGGATGTCCAACAGTTTTTAATCATACATAACTTGATCTAACAATTTAGTTCTACTTAGTTCTACACAGTCGCTAGTTGGCATGGAATGTCAAAATAAACATTGATCAACTGACTAACGGTTACAAACTGTTCAATCAACTTTATCGATAAGTATCTTTAACTTCGTGAGATACTTTCCCACCCCTCTTCAATGTCACCCGTCATAAAGTAACCTAGAGTAAATTCCTGTACTACGTACTAAAAATGTACTCTCTGGATAAGTGATTCCTATAAAATGCATTTGAAGACTATCAGTGTCATGTTATGACTAGTGTTATACAAGTAATAAATCAAAGTATTTCCATATTGTCATTCCAACGATATCAAATATACAGTCAATAATTTAACTAATTTTTGGAAAAAAATCAATCGAGCTTTAGGGAAGCTTGAAGAATTTTGTAGTTGAATTCCATAAGGTTCGTTACGTCATGATTAGAATTTGGAAATCCAAGTAGATCAACGGTTTAGAACTTAATTTCAGAACCTTCAACAATTTCATCTTTGAAAAATTATGGAACTTATGTAAAGCATACATTTTACAATCAAAGTCAATATTCAACTACTGTATATATGATAATAAGTATGTACTACATAAAATAAAAGCGTGGAGAACAATCGAAATAACATTAATAATTCAATTTGTTGCAAGCTTGTACTTACACTCAAAGAATAGGTTTAATTTAAATAACGTATAAAACTCAAATAAAACTAGCAGTAAAAGCAACTGGATAAATAAATTAATTTACTTGTTCAATTTGTGGTACATCTTGTACTGAATTGATGGCTTTATCGAATATCTGTATAAGAGTATTAGGAAATTGTGTAATCGGTGTACTATAATGTGGTCCATCTGTATCCAGTTGTAGGTCGACTAAAAATATAGGATTCCTTTTTGGACTAGTCCACATTAAATGTGAGGAATGATATAAAAAGCAAAACAAAATAAAATACACTGAAAGTGGATACCAGTATGATATAATATTGTTTTTCTATGATATTGATGCTGTAATTTATTTTGTGAACATTTATGTGATGAGCAGTACATTTTTAGTATTTTCGAACCGGGGCAGTTCGAGTGGTTGCCTTTAAAAATAGAGGATATTTGTAGATCCCTATTACTTGAATATAGATGTGTTCGAAACATTGCTCGTGTATGTTTGGACCACCAAATGAGGAATACTAGGGTTATACGCAGGGTAATAAGTAATAACAGTGAATCAGTCGGTGGGGTAATGAATCATCATCAACTGAAGTAGTTGGAAAGTTTACCATATTTGCCAAACCACCGTCTGTCAAACTCTTAATAGATACATACTGTCTGGTTTGGTTCTGCTCACACAATAACTGCAACAACAGCTTCAAGATGCTGGTCGATATGGTTCTAAATAGCTCATAATTGGTGCAGATAAATTCACTCATTCTCTTCTAGCAGTTCTTAAGTTTTCAGATTTTCTTATACCTT
The DNA here is from genome assembly GCF_000237925.1 of Schistosoma mansoni. Lineage (NCBI taxonomy): Eukaryota > Metazoa > Platyhelminthes > Trematoda > Strigeidida > Schistosomatidae > Schistosoma > Schistosoma mansoni. The sequence goes on from NW_017386021.1 coordinate 839,253, forward strand.
TTATCTTATCAATTCATTCACTATTCTCGAATGATTATGCCTATACCTAATATTTCTAAATACCACTGATATTATTACTATTTCTATTATTCCGATATGTGTCATAATAATTTCGTCTCGCCATACTGATATGTTATTGCGACATTAACTTATGCATACATGTCCCAGATTCTTTGTTATTTATGATGAACTGATTGATCTACAATTCGTTTTAACTTATATCATGAACAATCATTCTTGATGTTTTGTGATTACTATTCTAGTCTATTCACCCACGTTTGACCTCCTCACTCTTTCAACTATGATAAATACTAAATCTCCA
>NW_017386021.1:839774-911642 GCF_000237925.1 Schistosoma mansoni
CTTTCAACTATGATAAATACTAAATCTCCACAAAACCCCTTCTGATAATTAATATAATCATACGCTCACTAGTGACTTCGAGAAGTATATCTAGGAGCTCTAGTGAGAAGCAGTGACCAGTGGAGTTCAAAACCACGTCTGTTGTGAGATAGGAACTCATTGAAGACAATTGGTGAATGGTTGCTCAACTTCGTGGATCAGTTGAAGTTAGACATTAACACCGTTGGATGCCAGCCCAGTGGTCTATCGGTTAAGGGCTTCGGCTCGAGACCGGTAGGTCCTGGGTTCGAATCTTGCGAGAGCGGGTTCGTGGATGCGCACTGCTGAGGAGTCCCATGATAGGACGAAACGGCCGTCCAGTGTTTCCAGGTTTTCCATGGTGGTCTTCTAGCTTCAATTGACTCACGCTTTCAACTATGATAAATACTAAATCTCCACAAAACCCCTTCTGATAATTACTATACTTAACTTTTGTTATCGTAATTTAATATTCTTACTACTATCAGTACACCTGTCTCCCCACTCTCAACTTGTACTTTTAAATACTATGCTTGGTGACGTATTCTAATACATTGTGATTATTGACTCAAATAGCCTTGATTGGTCTAAAATTTTCGTATAAATATTCATGTATATTAGAGTAAAGCCTGATGACGATCTAATTGAAAACAATTATTCGCTTACATATGTTGTTCTAATTTTCACAATGAGAATCTTTATAATTTCCACCTTGTAAATCAAAGCACAAAACCCTCCATTAATAATAAGTCAACTACAACACACTTTCTCAATTCATTATTATTAAACAAATTAGTGTGTTCTATTTCGGCTAACAGATTAACAGTTTAACAATAAGACATTAGAATCGAATCTTTCAGCTACTTATGTTAACTTTATGAACTCATATATTGACTATATTTGACAGTGACAGATAAGTAACATAAATAAATACAAAAATTGACCCATGATTTCAACTATGAAAATACTAAATTCTCCACAAAACCCCCTCTGATCTATAATCATATGCTCACTAGTGACTGACTTCAAGAGATATGTCCTTGAGTTCTAGTGGGAAGCAGTGGCCAGTGGAGTTCTACCAAGTCTGTTGTAGAGATATCAACTCACTGAAGACAATTGGTGAACGGTCACTCAAAATCGTGGATTGGTTGAAGTTAGACATTAACACCGTTGGACGCCGGCTCAGTGGTCTATCGGTTAAGGGCTCAGGCTTGAGACCGGTAGGTCCTGGATTCGAACCTCGCGAGTGCGGGATCGTGGATGCGCACTGTCGAGGGGTCCCATAATAGGACGAAACGGCCGTGCAGTGCTTCTAGGTTTTCTATGGTGGTCTAGCTTCAATTGACCCATGATTTCAACTATGAAAAAAATATATAAAATACAAAAAAGTCAAACATACGGTAGACTACTTGTCATAAGATCATTAGTCCATTCATATTCATTTGGAATATTTAAACAAGAAATACACGAATCACGTAGCATATTTGTAAAATTTAATAATGAATCCATTATTAAATATCTTAATCCGTCTTGCATACAAAATTTCATCATTTCCATAAACTTTTTCAATTTCGATTGAGTGTATACATAAAAATCTGTTTCATATATATTAAACCATCCTTTTCCAATATCACGAAAACATGTACGAATATGTTTCCGTAGATTTTCAATCCACGCATCCTACAAAAGTAAAAGATGAATAACATAATTGAAACAATTGACCATTACTTTTAATGCGCCATTTTTTAAAATGAAAGAGGAATTTATGTCGCATATATTTTCTTTGAAGTTTTTTCTTTCAAATTCCACTAATTTTTCTAAATCCAAAACATTATACTCTGGTTCGCATCTCAGATGAGCGCCTTAATTGTATTGGGATTTTTCGGCGTAATAGTTTAATTATGTTGATTATAGCGATAAGTAATGGAGAATGGAACTTCATCAGCTCGATTTATCATTCGTCATAACAGGTGTAATAAGACTAAATTACCAAGTGTCATGCAGTTAATTAAAAGATATTTATATCAAGTTTAAAGTAACTAGCACTTAATATTTTCGTAATTTCCCTGGCTTAAGTAATTTTTTGCCATTTCTTGAATCTACGATACTTTTTCCAGTTACGTAATTTGTGAAATTTGATTAGATTTAATAGTCCTCTATCAATGAAAATCTAGATACTTTAAAGATAATAGATACAACATGCCTCGGAACTAATAAACCTTTTATTTTATAAGTCTAATCATTATTGTGCAAGAAATCATTCTGATGATCACTCCGTCCCTTCAGCAAAAATGGCACTGTTACATGTGGATTTAACTTTACTTAATCAAAAATGAACTCTTGTGTATTGTCTAGTAAATTGGAAAAAAATCGTTTGAAATATCATCATTAAAAAAAATTCATTCTCCTAAATCACCAGGAATTTGGTGGTTTGAACTATGAAGCAAATTTATGGTAAGCAGAGATGGATAGTGGCTAGCAGTGGAATCCAGGACGCGCGTTTAGTCCTATTTGGAACTCGTCAGCTGGATGTACCTGCATCTCAGAGTTGATGTTCACTCTGGGACTCGGACCCAGTACCCTCGCTTCAAACGCCACCACGTTATCCATCTCTGCTTACCATGCTTGTGAATTAAGACTATATCTAGGCAATACGCACAGTATACACATATGCCAATTAGAGACTGACCAGTTGCAGTCCTAGCACATCGATGGGAAGATTCCAACATACAATACTAAATGAGTTTATGAAGCAAATTGTTCAGTGTTTGTAAAAGTTAAGGATTATAATTTTTAGATAGTGATTTGAATAACACGTAAATGCTATTTACAGCTGAATAGTGTACGTTTTTTATTCTTTGAATTTCCTTATGGGATGTTATATCTGTAACGGATGAAATCATTTTCTAATTACAGATTTACGGCGTCGTATTTACTTACCATGCTAAATGTGTCGAATGCTTCTGGAGATTTCATGTCATTACTATTCAGTAAACTGAGATGTCATCAGACTAGGAATTCAATTGAGAATATCAAATTTGTTTTTCATATTTAAACTTACAACCATATGCATCTATATCAGTCAAAACTAATGATCTAACAGACTCTGAGACTTTGAAGTCATTACATGTATAAATGTATCTATCCATTTTTATCGATAAATTAGAATAGTAAACTATGAAAACATATAATACATTTCATCAATAAACAAACTTGGATTGAAAAGACTGGGGAAACCCCACCAAAGATTATGGAAAGCAATGAAAATAAAGTAAGCTAGGAAAAGATATCCGAGAAAACATTACAAAACTATTTGGGTCATAATTAGTTAGCATAGTATGACTGAAATCATCACTTCAATGTATTGGTGATATATACTGCGTCTTTATTTTGATTTAGGAATTTATTTTCATTTCATGACATTCGTATGACTCTAGGGATTTGGTGTGATAACAAAACTCGCAGAAAAATCAGGTTTATAAATTTTATTTTTCGCAAGGGTGATCCTAGATGAAGGTCATTGAAGCCCAAAAAGCATTGAACAGATGGTGTGATGTCTCATGCAACAACAAAACAGCTTACAAGTGCTCCTTCTTCTTAATGGTATTGTAATTAAGATCACATTTTGATAAATTTACCTTTATAGAATTTATCAGTTTTAATACCAAAAATAATTGTTATACCTATTAATTTAGTGGTTTCCCCGAATGCCCTGGTACGGTCGAGAGTGGGGAGAGTCCGCTCTCCCTCTCGAAACGCTCTCACATGGCCACGCGTATAAAGCCTCTGTCAGAAAAGTCCTGATCGCTGAATTTCTCGTGGTAGGGGTGTTGTTTACGAAATTGAAAAGATGAAAAGTGAATGTCTCGCGCTTCAACCGGGTTGGTGGACACGGAAAGTCCACCCAGGGGAGTTGGAAAACCCTGATTATAAACCAATGGTGCACATGGGCTACAGTATCCCGAGGGAACAAATGGCGTATGAATCATTCGTTGGTCACTGGCTACCATGGGACTGCATCTCCTCACGATGCTTCACTGCCTTGTGGACCAGACCTTTAGGTCAAAGGCTCCAGGTGTGGCCGCCTAAGTAAACTATCTGCTTCAGTTTGGGCACCCGCGAACTATCACAGCCCTCACACAAATCAAATGAGATTTGCGCGGCGCATATATATCTGGTGCCTTTTTGTACCAATATTTATGTATTTAAATAAATAAATTTAGTAGTAATAATAACAATGATTGTAGTTATAACAGGATGATCGATTCTAACCAACTAAAACAAATTTGTACTTTTCAATTAGATCTCATTTTTAAGTAAGCAAATTAATGACTTTCACTATTCATATACAAGATTGTTGATGACAGTTGTAAAAACAATGTAATGCTTTGACTTACAGGGCTGGTGAAAATTATTCAAGTGTTGATTTCATGGGTCGATGAATAGCCTAGAAAATTTATATCTTACACCTATTCATGTTCATTGTGATAATAAGTCATGTTTTTTATAAAAAAATCAAATACTCTTTATGCAAATGTATCATTTAGCCAATGAAAAAAATGGCTCCGCTCGCTGAATAATTGGTCTGTCTTTCTGATATCTAGTGACTGAGGGGAAGATTTTGTGTAAATAATTCGATTTCATAGTATATCACTAATGAGTATGTTTTTGACCACAAGCTTAGATTGTTAGAAAAGATTTTGCGAGACATTTTATAACAGCATTAATGAATTTAAATTTGAAAAACATAATGCGATTGACTAGTGTGTTGTTCCAATTCAATATTCAAGTAAAAATACGAATATTTCACTAAAATCAGATTGTCAGATGACCGAGATATAATCCTGATGAGAATAATTCACCAATAATACTAATTATTAATACCCAGCAGACACCTCCATTGTTTTTAAAAAAAACAGAGACTATTGTTCCTCGGTTTTCAAAGCGTTTTCAATTAATTCTGATAAGTAATGAATATAATATCTCTTTTATTATGATCTCGAAAGTTAATAAAATTGAAACTTCTTTGAGGATGATGACAACTGTCATCCAATCATCAGAAAAGGCTAAACAGAACATTGCATTTTCTTTTAAAAATTTATTTTGTTTCATGAAACTATCCAATGTATTATTCTCATAACAAATTATATTTTTCCTAATGCATCCTCTTGAAAAACTACTTATATTCCTCATATCAGTAGGTATAAATTATTAAGGAAAAGTTTTATGTTAAATATATGTGAGATAATTGTTAAATTACTATACTTTTTAACACTTATTTATGTGGTGCTAAAATAACACTAAATTCGAACTTATGTTCATACAAAGAATTTGATCGCAGAGAGTTTTTAAAAAAATGTAGTATCTGTCCATATATCTTATTGTTATTCAGTTAGTGATATATGAAACAACATTGTAGTCTAACGTTTGCAATTAGAAAATGTTTGAATTTCAAACAAGAAACTAATTTTAATTTGCAATATATTTTAAGTGCTGATGAACATAAAGACAGATATATTTAGAAGTGATCAATGTATTGAATAGTTAACGATATAAAGCAAAGTATGGATTTAAAGATATTAACGTGTATTGGATCATTAATACTCACATAAGTTGACGATTTGTGAATGAAACAATCCGCTAGATTAGTTTTATAAAAGTTTTATACATTTAAATAGTGAGTTATTATACTAGGCTACTGGTCATATATATCTCTAATGGGGAATGAATTAATTTCTATCAATGGGAAGATTCTAACAAACAATACAAAATGAATTTAAACTTCACCCCATTGCACAAGCAAATGGCTATCAGGACTCAATGCCCGAGTGGATAACGCCATGGCGTTTGAAGCGAAAGGTACTGGGTCCGAGTCATAGAGTGAATATCAACTCTGAGATGCAGGTACATCCAGCTGACGAGTTCCAAATAGGACTAAACGCGCGTCCTGGACTCCACTGCTAGCCACTATCCATCTCTGCTTACCATGCTTGTGAGTTAAGGCTATATCGAGGCAATACGCACAGTATACACATATGCCAATTAGAGACTGACCAGTTGCAGTCCTAAAACAGCAATGAGAAGATTCAAACAAACAATACTAATTGAATTAATTTCTATAGCCTAAGAAAATGAATCCAAAGTTAAGTAATATGTTCTAGTGATTTTGAAATCAATTGCTCAGACAAATAAGTTGTAGCTTTTGGTTTAAGAAAACAGGATCAAGAGGCTAACGTTTGATTATCAGATAAATAACCATATATGGCTGACGTTATGCGCAAAATACTCATGTACACTAAACGTAGATTACCAGAAACATTCCGTTATTTTTTCTATATTCTTTTAGTGAGTAATTGCTGCTTACAGTCGTGAATAATTCTAAAAGAATTTTTCGTAGATCTAAGTGAAAGAAAGAATAGATCAGTCTGCCTTTTTATAAGTGGTTTTGAGTTACGTAACTTATTAATTAATATATATACAGTAGCTTAATGACGTCGCGAAATAATTTACACTTTTATTTGGAGTGTGAAATTCGTGGGCTCACTTTTAAAAATATTGACACTTGTGAAATAACCATAGATTGTGTTTGTTCAAATTCTTCAATTCTCATATGTTTCGATAGTAAAACATGAAATATTGATTTAGAGCGTACTTCTAAACATTCATACTGACATTTACGTATAGCCATAATTGCCTCTGGTTTGGTTAACATTGATTTGGAAGAAAAGCTTTGAAATATGTTGTCAAAATCATATAGAGGTATATCTAATGTACCTGTGAACATTGAAAAAGATTGTTATACTAACATCAAAAAAAGATTAAATAACTTAATTGTACATACGTTCACATTATCGTTGGAGCTAATTATGTCCTTTCAGTCATGGGTAACTTAACTGACCTTTGCACAAAACAATACAGTTCACAACAATGAATGGACACTATGTATGAAATTTAACCATCGTCTATTAAGTACATATATCTAGATAGAACGATATTAAAATTTTTAGAATAGATATATTGAGGTCAATGTCAGAATTAAGAATGTTCTCTTCATCTTATTCGGTGCTCGTCAGCTGAATGTACAAGTATTCTAGTGTTAATATTTGCACTAGAACTCAAACACTATGCTCTTCACTCAAAATACCGAAGCGTTATATACTGAAAAACCTTGTTAGGATAGCTACTCAATTTTTCAAAGAGTACAATGTTTACACCACTATCAAAAAGTTTTAGATTATCCATTTGTTCAGGACTAAATTTTTAACAGTCTCAGTTGGCACATGTGCATTCCGAATAGATAGTCTCGATGCAACCAACTTGTCACAGTTTTTTACGGCTAAGACTAGTCGAACTTTAGTCCTGAATATTCACAAGGAGATAATTCAAATGCCTTCTAATAATAATGTGGAGAAGTTAGACGTTTCTAACTTATTTTGAAATAGTTTGGGTTTGGCGGAACTATGCAAACTAAACTTTAAAGTACTAAAATGTTTAAATTTTATACGAGAGCATTCTTATTTCAGTATCATTATCTGATATAATGCCTTCCAATTAATGTAAAAAACAAATCATTTACAGAACGAATAGGTAGGTTGATCTACTTACCTTAAATAACTGAACAATTCGGCCAGTCATTATATATGGCTTTGTACGTTGATTTCCGAGGATAAAACACAAGCATAGGTTACAAAAACCTGAGTAATAGCTACACTGTGGAGTGATATCAGTTCATCAAAACATTAACTGCTGACTTAGACTCTAGTTGACGGTTTATAATTCCTACTTAAAATTCACAAATCCATAAAAATCCGAGGCTACAACAAGTTAAATCAAGGACACTTGGAATGGTTCATTTCTAACCGTCTACATTTTGAATGTAATGCTCGTACTGCTTAATCTCTTGGTTTCATTTGTTTTTTTCTGAATTTTATTTCGTATGTTTGGTTCTGACTACCACTGAGGTTATCAATTTAAGTTTTTTCATATTATTTGATTCTACTTTATTGATATTAGAGTGAACGCTACTTACAAGATTGCCTGTAAACAGTATGTAGCAGAACGTCGAGTCAAAGTTGCAACAACTGTCAAATGGGGTGAAGAATTTCAATGCGCCAAAAGCATGATGTTAATATAGCACGTGGAGACTAGATGAGAAAGTGGTTCATACTGCAGAACACAACCAAAAGTGCAAACGAAAGATTGAAGGCTATTTATATGCATTATGTAAATACATTATAAATTTCCACAATAAATATATACACTCCACCTACCCATTACCTTCTTTGCAACATGTAGTGTGACAAACAAAGTCGGTGCACATTTACTGCAAAATCCTTGTCTAATCATAGTTCTTTGAAAATTCGCTTTCATTTTCATAATAGTAAACTTTTATGATCGTGAGTATTTTGTCTTCTATAAATCTGACATTTGGTAGGCATATGTTTTTCTATTCAAAAGAAATAGGTCTCTACTGTAAACCAAGCGCCCAACAATTTTCAAATAACCGACTATGATACGAATGGTAACCGGTATTATTTAATTCGAGATTGATATCTTTGTTCGTAGCAATAATATAACATCAATTAATTTGTTTACATTAGTGTACTTCATACAGTTCATATATCATTAAGCTTTACGATTAAAGAGGTCATTCCATGGTTGATATTTTTGGTGTGTAGTAGTTCAACATCAGAAATTATTGAGTGAAACTGATTATTTTAACATTAAAAAGGCTCAAGTATTTACATAAAATTTTTGTCTTGGGGTATTATATTTCCCTACTAATTTCCACTAAATTTTGTGAGGTGTTAATTTCTCTAGAGATAGATGCTCCCTAGAACTTCTAATGGTTACTTTATTTGCATCACTCATATATCAATAGTGTAGGAAATAATTCACCTATCTGGCTATCTACCACTGCGTTTATGCTATAAAACAGAATAAAACAGATGACCTAACGTGAAAGAAAATGTAAGTAGCCTTCAATCCAAAAATACAAATAAATAAAAAGAATTACCCTTCCATGGAGTTTTGCGCCTTTTTATCTCAGGAGGTTGAACAAAATGATATTGTGTTCCCTGCTTTTTGATCAGTTGACGCAAAATCAGGTCATTCATGCTTCTCCAGTAATCAAATGTAACTTCTCTCTCAAGGTTTTGCAGTACACTATCGATCCTTTAAGAATGATGTGAGATTAAGACGATGCTGCTCTTAAAATGCAACCTACCCTTTACTATTTCTGATTGCACGTGTTTCATCTTTAGCAAGAAATGTCATTCTTTTCAAGACGGCACTGCTTAGTTCTCCAATGCCTTCGTTTGGCATACAATCCAAATACAAGTTATATCTCAAGGCTGATTCATGTTCTTGACGACTTTTGAAGGCTGTTGCTACACGTTTAGCAAAGATCTGAGGATCTTCGGCGAGAAACATAACTTGTATGCGAGGAATCCAATACTGCGTATTCAATTCCAGAAGCTTACCACTAGGTAGCAAACCATCATTTATCACTGTATTTCCGCTTTCATCCAGAATCCGACCTTTAGAGTCGACTTTTTGGACAAACCATAATTTAGAGCAAACGTCATAATCTAGTACCCCTGACAACTGCCATTTCCAATCAATTTCAGGGCTGCGAATATCCACTGATTAAAAAAATGATATCCGTTAGAAGTAGAAGATTTTTTAGCAGAGTGCATGGATACATTTAAAATATGGGTTTTTTCCATAACCTTCTTTAAAGCTTGCGGTAAAAACGTCGAAATCCATGAATCACACAAAACTCAGTAGAAAAGATATGATTTATCTTCCTAATCCGTGAAGGCATTTCCTTAGTCCGTTATCTCGAGATTCAGTGAACTGAAAATAGCTATCTGTATCATCTTAAATTACGTGCAACCGGCGCGCGACTAGAACCCTTGAGTTCTCCTTACGTTTTCCAAGTACACTACGATATCATAAAAGTTTATATTTACGGTTATAATGAAATCCTCGCTATAACGATCGTGATGCATATCTGTTTACAGTCATAATCAACACATGTCTTGGTCTTATTTAATAAATGTTGACTAGTATAATATGAATCGAGAAAAGATTAGGCTTCTGAGCTGTTTAAATTATTCTTCAAAGACGCATGACCAGTCGAAATTCATACCACACTTTTCACGATAGCCATATGTGCCACATTATTTTGGTCTTTCTCAAGACTTTTTCAAGTTCAAAAATCAAGTAACTTATTCTATCGGTTGAATCCCACCTCCATGAGAGTTGAACGTCAGTTTCATACATTTATCTACACCTACTAATCATGTAACTAATTTCTTTCCAAAACTTTTTGACTCCATTTTACAGATCACTCTGTATAGTCAATTGAAAGCAGCTAAGATATTCATATTATGTCTATATTTTTGTGTAGGATAACTTATCATATTTATCTGTATAAAGTAAAATTCACAGATACTGGAATTTATTTATTACAAAATATTTACAGAATACTAAACGTGAAGGTTTTAGAAGACATATATTAGTCGAAAAGAAGACCAAATTGTCTTAACGACTTCAAGCGTTATCAATGTTTAGTGGTTCCAGAATTTACCTAATTTTTGGGAGCTGAGCAATACACTGGTGCTAAATTTATGTTAAAGTGAAAATTTAGGTTACTCCTTAATAGGGAGAACAAAGTGTCGTAAAAGAACTAATTACGACACTATAATAGTTGACTTCACTGTCTGCTAAATTTAAGTCTCTAAGGAATATGTTTTAAGTGAGCCTAGAGGACACCAGAATCAATATGTTTACATTATGAGTAAGCGAATTGTGTATTTGTGAATAGGTAGATAAGCGGTAAAAAAGCATCAGTGAATAAACTAAATGGTTTTATTCTACATCAGATTAAGCTTGTAACAGAAAACCTAAACAAGATCATAGCTTACTGGAGAGTGTTTGTGCACAACGTTTGTTTAAAACCTAGAATTTAACAGACTATGATGTAGAATTTATGTGTTCCACTAATTTATCATACTAGGTTGTAGAACTACAACTAATTTGAAAAACTTCAAATTTTAAAAACAATCGCGAAAAAGCAAGCAAGATAACATAAGAACTATAGCAATTTGTTTGTTAAGCAACAAGTGAACTTATCAATCCTTAACGGAAAAGTATTTCCTACATACGGCTATGTTGATGATCATTAACCGGAAGCAAGCAGACGGCTGGAATCGGTTTTCTCACTCCTTCTTCCATCCCTAAAGCTAGCCAGTCTGATGGAGTGCGAAAGTCATATTGGTCATCATCAAAGTATTCGAGAGGTAAATATGAAGTCCATGAGTTTTTCTCAACTATATATTTTTCACAGAATCTTGGTAGAAGCTCGTTCGCCTGAATATGATACTCTTGTTCCAGTATTTCAGAAATGGATAAACTTTGAAACTTTCTTTTCTTTCTGTAAATTTTAAAAGATATTCTACTAACCGATTTCTTACCTCTCTATGTGCAGCTTTCTGGGACAATGTTTGGGTGGCGTGTAAAAAGGAACTTGAACTTTGGGATCAAAAGACCTAGGGGGGAAATCCTTTGTGCTTAAGGAAAAACAGAATACAAGTTACCACAAACATGTTAATTTCACTGGTTGGACCATGAATGTCAGTACAATTAATAAGAGGTTTATTAATATCTAATTCAGCTGAAAAATGAGTTAAGACAAAGTACTATAGTATACCATGTGGGAGAAAGCAGTTCTCTTTACTATAGTTAATTATGTGTTGATTTAGACTTGCAGCTAAGTTTTGGAACTAAAAGCGAATAGTAAGTTATTTGAAAACATACATCATAGTGTCGTGTTAGATTCGCAGTGTATTGATCAGTATAATATCCTCTTTGCTTAATTTTAGGATGGAAATCTTCTTTTTCACCAGACATTTTGAATTCCTGCACAAATCAAAAAGTAAGTATATATTATTGTGTTATCGCCTAAAAATTCACTTTTGAAATGTGTCAAAGATGTCTCTATGACATTACTTTATGTGAAGTAGTTAAACAAAAATCATTTTAGTAACAAGAATAGTAAGTCGGTCGGTGTCCTCAAATTCTTGCATTTTGTTTTCAATTTCAGTTAAAGCTTTGCCAGCTTTACTGCTGGAGTTGATACAACTCGTTCATGTAAGGTGGCAAGTTATTGGACACACAATGAGTAGAAAAATGGAATCCCACCCTCACTTCATATGATCGTGGTCTTTCAATCTTCTTATTGTAGCTACGGAGATTATTACTTTTGAAGGGAGCATGAGGATAACACAAGTTAACAACCAGATAATTATTAGAAAAAAGAAATGCCTATAAAAGGTCAACTCGCTTTCCAGAATATAGAGGGAAATCTTCAAGTTCTTTTAGCTCTCATCAGCGGACTTTGTAAAGTCACATTGCTGGCTTGTTACACCCACACACTAGATACGTTTGAGTGCTGCGACATCCTCCATGAGGCATGAACAAGCTGCCTCGATGCAATACATTGCGTGCGCGAAACATATATGTATATATCCTCGTCAAAGCATTTGAATGCTCAGTGAAATGACCGGAGATACGAAAAGTATTCGGGGTTTGACAACGCTTTATTCTGTAACATTCTTTCGATTGAATTATGCCAACTGCATCAAATCAGAAGTCAGGAATGGAGAAGTTCGATGATATATTTGATAGGCTATCGACATATCGGGAAGTAGTTATTCTAAGTTGGTTTTTGGTTGTAAGAGATTTGTAGCACGGCGTACCCACCCGTGTTGCGGTGCGGATGAGCAACTAGGCAGCTTGAGGTAGATGAATTCAGTAAAACTAATGCACGCAGCATCAAATGTTGAAGACTTACAGAGCTCTTGATTTTAGGGATTTATCCACCACTACATGACCATAATGCTGGAAAACTTATTGGGTGAATCGCATTTCCATTTTCAGTTGTTTTCAAATCGGAACTTGTCAATACTTCCAGGCCGTTTTGTTTCTACTTGCGTAGGATCCATTTGCCGCTGACACTATTCTGGCAATCATTACCGTATACAGTGTCCGTTAGTACACTCATTAGAGAGCCGATTCTTAAGCCTACACTTTGAGATCATTTGAATAGTTCGGCCTGAAAATCAAAGTTATCAACCTCACAGATTATCCTCCTTCAGAATTTTGACATCGTATGCAAACAGCAGTATCGACGACTTAAGCAGTTTCGGTAATTCATAGGTGTGGTGATGACAAAACAAAGATCTTAAGATAATATCTTGGGGTACACCACTTCATTCATATAGTGTCGCACATACACTCACCCTCTGTTCTCAGCCATAGAGGAAGTTATCCCAAGACCCGCGACCTTCTGCATAAGCCCTAAGTGAGACATTTTATTAGGTGCATCGTTACAACCTATGAATATCACACAAATAAACGGTGAGCCTTTACAACTGTCCTACCATCCATCGCAATTAATAAGCTAGCTAAGCAAAATTGTTTATTCCGAAATGAGTGTAGATCAGACGTTAACAGACTGTGTGTAAATCAATAACTTGGTAGAAATGAATCCTTTAAATACCTTGACTGATATGCCACTGGGACTGATAGGTTTGTAAATGCGCATGATCTATGTGTTTCCATACTTAAACATAAGATTAACTATCACATCCCCAGGAATTTGAGTTTAGGAGACATATTGAACAGCATTGTTAGTGGTTCTGGTGTGATGTCCGCTAGAAATGATAGCAATCGCGTGAGCAACCCATCAGGACCAGGTGACTGACCAGATCAAAGGCGAATAAACAATCAAAGGAAAGTCTCTACAGTCACTTGCACTGGCCTTATAGCTGCGTGAGATATAAATCTAGTCGTAACGCACATCATAAGGATATGATTACATCGACAATCATTTAACAGTACTAAAGTAAAAATTACCTGAGGAACAAAAAGCGAGATTGCCGAACGGCAGAGTAAAGGGGATGAGGAATAATGTTACCAACAATAGCGTATCAAGTACATCAAATGTCCCAAACGATAATGTGATGTAGATTTTTACTGCAGCAACAACCATGAATTTCAACAAGCGTAACAAACTCGTGTCTCCTGGCATGGCCTTACCTAATGTAACAGTGGTTCCTCAAAAGACTAACGATTGAAGAATTGGCTTGAAAGACAGACAAAAGCCTAGTTGTTGAAATAAAGCGAATGTTTGCTTTTTGTCGATCAATTATTCCCAAGTTAGGCTAACCAGGTGAAAACAACCTTGAAAGTGAAGGTTTAAGATGAATGACTGAACAACCATAAACTCAGTCACAGAATAGATAGAATGCTGGACATCGTGACAACTGTCTTATCGACACGAACCTAATAGACCAGTCTGATCTCCTCTTCGTGCTTTAGAACAAAAAGAATAGATATTTATTTGTGGGTAGAGGTAAAATGTTCAGCTACCTCGAATGTACCCCTTAACAACCCGTTGACTTGTGTAGATCATTCTTTCCTAAGGGAAACTGCAGATTAATCGGGTTAAAAGTAAACATGTTTATAGAATTTAATAGTATACTAACTCAACAAATAGTCGTACCGACTAAGACAAAGAAAGTAGATCACAACTGTAGAAAGCCGCCTTCCTTCACTTGTAATCTACGGTTATCAATTTAGTAGTATCCCTTCCAAACAGATCTTAGATATGAGGTTCATATGGGCCTGGATGTGGAGCAGATTGGAACCAATAATCTTAATTGTGGTAAAGGGGACAAAGAATCGTGCGAAGACCGAAACCACTAACCTTGAAGTTCAAGAAGCATTACTTGGACTACAACTAACAGATATATATACACTATGCTGTCCAAATTGCTATATACCCTCCTGAAGTTTCGAAAGTCTGTGTGAGAAGAGAGTGATCTCCCGGAAGACATATATTTTAGTAATAACATGTTGTTCTCAAATAACAATAGGTTATGTGATAGATGCCTGTTTACAGTCAGGATCAATCTGTAACATGTGTTGTAAAGCATGCTGCATGTCACTATTTGGTCAGGCTGATACGTTACCGAATGCAGAGAGACAAATTTTAGGGCGTGAAAACATGAGTAATGACAATAAAATTGTGATGTACAACAAGAAAGCTAATGCAGTCAATGACCTCCATATGAAGTATTGGTGGTTAAAAAGTAGAGTAGATTGCATCAACGGCAGATTATAGCAAAATCTTGGGAAAATGCTTTTGGAGCCTTCAGATGGTAGTCTCCAGATAAATATTATACTGAGCTTCTAATGCAAAAATATATCAGATGTACCATGAAGGCATCTAATGTAGGTGTGTACCTGTCGAACATATATTTCTGATCGGTGACTCAGAATACTGCCAGTCGACCCATACAGTTATTCTGGGAGTTGTCTCGTAAAAAAGGAAAACAGGAAGACACTCAGCAGTGCAATTTACCACAAGTGACCGATAAAATTTGTTTTTCGGTGACTGAAGAGTTAAAGCATGATTACTCAGTAAATTAGACCAAAAATGAGTCTCCTTTATTAGATTAATTGTTACACAAGAGTCTTTAGATGCATTGGAGAACCAGGTCGTAAAAGTGCAACGAAACGACACCTAATGACTTAGGAGTCATCGTTGGTCAACAGTTAAAAACTTTTAAATACTGCTGTGCAATAGCCACCAAAAGTTTTGGAACTCTTTGGTCAACTCGTTGGTCCTTCAAGTATGTCGACGGTAGAACGTCTATGATTTTGTATACAGTTTTCGTGAGTCCTAAACTGGAGTACTGCATGCAAGCGTCAAGCCCCTGATTAAAAAAGACAATAAGCTTCGTCGACTTACAAAAGAAAAGTAGGTCAACGGAGAGAGACCATCATTGCCAGGACTAACACAGGCCATCAAGCTTCCTGTCTTTTTTTTAAACCGACACTGAAGTATGAAGTCATGAGAACGACCTTGAGAAATCTGCCAAGATGAAATTTATATCACTTACTGTGATACGGCTGCATTTGTGTTGAAATGGCTAACTACCTGAAACAATACTTTGGATTCACAATTGTTTTCTTAACTCCAACAATTTTGATGTTATGGCTTTCTATCAGGTTGCTCACTCTACATTCCCAACAGGCATATCGATATTTAAATGAACTTTTATTCTCATTCTTTATGCGAACCTTTCTATTTATATTCGGATACATGAATGTCAGAAAGGTACACCATTTTTTAAGCTAATTATTTAAGATATATGTTTACGGCGACGTTGATTTTATCAAAAGGAAAAATGAGAGAGTTTTATTCATCTCAAATCATTTGTCTAAAGGTAAATAGAATTTTAAGTTCTTGTGATTATTTGTACAGCCGATTGGTTCATTTGTTCCATGCTTATTTCATATCAGGGTGTGTTGGGAAGAACAAGGTTTGTGCTGCATAAAAATCTCAAATATACACCGATTTTTGGATTTTACCTTTCCCAGGTAAATTTGTAGTTGAGTCTGTTTCTTTTAACAAGTTACGAAATTTTTATTGGGTTGTAGTAAGTCTATTTAGATAAAGATTTTGAAAATAACTCTTAAAGCGATGACGTATAAATAAGACGCGCTTGGGTAAATGCGTAATTAGCAACCTCATACTACAGATAGAAATTGTAGTGGCTATAAAAATGATTTGTATCAAAACATGATACAAAAACACAGCTTAAGAATTTATCATAAGTGTTTTTAAATACTTTAAGTTAGAAGTATAAGGGTCGCGAAAGGTTAGTTAAACATGGGATAAATAAAATGTATGAGCTGTTCTTAAACTATTAGTAATTTTTTCACTTGTTATCGACGTTTCTTAGATGATAATTAGTTGGATACTGTGCAATAACTGATGTCCATTTTATCCAAAGTTTACCTTTACCACAAATAAAACTTCTCAGTAACTGGATTTCGACATTGTTCATCAAATACTTCCAAAAAGTCTTAATTATTTCATGTGCTGTACTCTAAAACTGAAGACGTCCACAGATTAACTGCTGTCAACCAAAGTGTATCACAATACCTAAGCGCTCAGTTTTATGCAACTTTTTCACCTCAACGCCTAGTCAGTGGAGTTATTTACTCAGATATCTTTTTCTCTGGCAACTTAGGGTTTGTGTAGCTTTCTCACTCGATTACATAAATTAAAAAATAACTTGGCAGTTTGTGATCGTAAACCTTGTAAGATCGTCTACGATGATGTTCTATGTCAAAATGATTGGGGGCCTACTACAGTTAGACAAGAATGGTGACGAACCAACTAACGCTGAAGTCACACCTCGCGACCGGCCCTTACGTTGTTTGAACCATCGACGCATGAAAGAATCATGGACGCTATGGAGACTGTACAACACAAAGGACGTTATTACAAGAATATATTAGTTAAGGTACAACCACGGAAGTACAGAAGTGAAAGAACAACCACTGTCACGTGGGCCAGTCCATGGCATATGGTTGATTGATGCGCCTTGACTATCCTTGGCTTTGACAGGGATCAATGATCTGTTCGATATTCAGTGACCCTACAATACTCCCCCACCAGATTCAACGGCCGTTTGAATCGATGCCAAACATGTTGGGAGTAGTCGCGCGCCGGAGGTTGCCAGACGATTAATATGAATCCTCCGGGTATTGCCGAGCTGGAAAGGAGGCTGCAGAAACTGATCGGGAAACAACGAGTAATAACACGTAACAAGGACGTTGGTTAAATGTTAAGCGATCAACCATAGGAATAATAGAAAAAAAGATGGCATTTTAGAGCTTTATCAATTCGCGTTGAAATAATTAGCTTTGAAAAGTGATTGAGGTCCTCAGATGAGAAACGTTGAGTCCGCTGCAAAAGTAGTGATGTCACAGTGATAGTACGATAAGCGTACTATCTATCGATGTCAATGTTTGCACTGTCATCGGTTCAGAGTAAAAAGTCAGTAAGTGTCGTTGACAACTGTTCGTAAGCGTCGATTTCTAGTTATATCTATATTTAACAGACTAACTGTAAGTACAGAAGTATAACCGTGAAGATAAGTCGTGGTTTCCTTGTGCAAAGCTTCTGATCAACTTGCAGTCAGTTTGGAAAAACTGATAACTGCTGTGAAAATCAATATGGGTCGAAGAATACAGAGCGAGAGCGAAGGCGGCACGATGAAGTCTCTAAAAGATGATAAACGGTGGGTGCTGCATATTTGTTTGATGAGTGAACCGAAAAATGTCGAAAAGAACATAAGAAACCAAGAGTGTCACTCTGGACTCATGTCAATGATATCGGTGAAAAATGCTGTCAGTGTTGGGGTAGGGACGACAATATCGTTGTCAGTTTGCAGGAGATGCGCTCGACTGCGTAAACCGATGATTCGTGTGAATGAGTGTCGTCAAACCACCAATTGAACTGGACAGGCTTTAGATCGTCGAGTAGTTGAACAGCCGATTGATGTACCGAAATCATCTATTAGATAAGTCACGCGGAAACAATACTTCATAAGATGAAAAAAATACGACGTCGAATTTGAATAACTACAATAGTTCGGATGTGTTGTAATGTCACATCGAAGTAACATCATTTCGTATACTGACAATTGTAATGAACGTTCGTTTGGGCATTGTTTATGTAGCAATTGGATGTGCAGCAGCAAACATATACGAAGACTATCGTGGGGTTCGTGGAGAATTTCAGAGGACGTTTAGATATTTTCCAAACCCGTATTGCATGTGAATAAGCCGAAGACGGAATTAAAGTGACTTTCGTGCAATAAGGAAATCGAGCCATGATTTACTGTGTGAGATAACAGCAAATACAAAGCGCATAGTAAACATTAATTTAAATGGTAACCACCAATGTAACTAAAGTTTAGGTTTAGATAACGTGATCGTTTCGTAAAAAAGCATATTATCTAGCGCTAAGTGACATCAAGTACGACGAAGTGTCTCATTAAGACATGGACTAAGATTGCTCGTGTACATCAAATACGTTTTTTCGGAATATGTTGACTTACGAGTCATAAATGTACATAGTTTCGACTAAAATTTGACGACAGTGGCAGAATGTATGACCACTCTAAGTGAAAGTAGCCGCAAAATGTTATTAGAAATCATAAACATTATACGAAATTAACTAACTCAATTATGAAACTCGCCTGGGTTACTCTTGCTCCCAAGTAATTGAAATTTGCTGATGAAATTCGTAGATTAACGAAGCATTGTAGACTGAATTTGTATAAGTCCAAATTTAATTTAAGCCAAACACGTAGAATTGCCCGACGAACTGTCTAAACAAGATCTAATATTGCAGGAAATTTATAATTCAAACTCACCGTAAATTTCTAGCATTCGTATACTCTGATTCGCCATGGAACTCAGCAACTGGAAATTAGGCAGGCAGTGGTCAAAAAAGTAAAATATTCTAGTAGATAGTTTCTGATAGAAGTGGGCCAGTCCATGGCATATGATTGATTGATGCGCCTTGACTATCCTTGACTTTGACAGGGATCAATGATCTGTTCGATATTCAGTGACCCTACAACCTAATATTTTTAGAAAGAAGTAAAAACACCTAGGTTATCTTATTTTTTGTGTCAAACCGTTTATGCCTTCATTGCTCATGTACGTGTTATTAGTATTTAAATATTTTTTATATGATGTGACTCGTCAAGGTAAATCTAATCAATTTTAAACATATCCAAGTATGATGTACTAACTCTTCGTCATCATGTATAATGTTTTGAATACGTTTTGGGTAGGAACTTTGTTGATAAAGATGTTTATATAACCACTGACATTTGATACAAGAAATTTTCATGTTCAAATGATATCCGCGGCACAAGAGATAAATTTTTTGTCTATAAATCCAAGAATTACTATAGTAACTGGGGAATACTCTAACGTGTAGAATTATATTCAAAGTAATATAGCAAAATGTGAGAGTTATCAAGTGATCTAATCAAGATATAATGCATGGATGTTACGTTACTATTTTTTATTATTGGCTGTCCAAAATGATGTTTCAGAGCGGGTTCCTTAAATTAAATAAAACGATTTGTTACCGAAATTATGTGCAAAAACACAAATTGAAAAAAATCTGGGAAGCATTCTAATTTTCTTTATTTCTGTAGATAAAAAATACTTACTAAGTGTGTGTAAAAGTTTTATGTATCCCACTCATTTAAACACTAATAACGGTAGTTTTAGAAATTCCTCGTCATCGAAGGTGTGTTAATGGGTGTACCTACTGTTATGTAGTGCATACATCAAAATTTTACTCCAAGGCTTCCGGTTCGAAGACCGAATACTATATGCTGCTGTCGCATGGCAGTTTCCTGTTTGTTATGCTTGAAAACATTCGATACTTTACCGGCTTCCATGGTATTGATTAACCAAGATTTTGAAATGAAGTATTTTCCGTGCGGTTTTCAAGTCAACTGATTATCCACTTAGTTTTCAAGTTATGTATTATTTACCTTACATTATTGATTTTCGGCAGTTTAGATGGCCTTTAAGGTCTTGTGAGTGATAATTTGCCGATCACAATACGCGACATTCATTCTGAGCAGAATTTGCATTTTTTCTGATTTGTATGAATTCGATTATCCTGAATGAAGCGAGGCTCGCTTTCTAGGACGTAATTTATTTCATCCCTATTTATGTTGTTTTCCTCTATTAAAGTGTCTTCAAAGTAGTAATCGATGTGTAAATGTTGGAGTGTATCATAAAAATCGTGGTTTCTGAGTTCACATCTTCATTGGGGTCAATAGGCGAAAACTGTGTCATACTTTGTCTGTGAATACTGAAGACATTAGTATCAGATACTGAAACGTATTGCACATCTGGATCTTACACGTCTGTAACGAAATGGTCAGTATATCTTTTAATGCCCTCGTTTTGATGATGAACTGGATAAGCCCATTCAATAACCGTAACAATTTTTTATTCAAAGATCGTCAAAGTCATTTACTGTGTTTAAACTGCACTCAGGCTAACATCATGTGGTTTTTTGCCTAGCGATAAATAAACAGTGTCTTGTAAGACGTGAAGATATATAAATTTTTCGTACTCGAAAAAGAGACAAAGCTCAGAACGGAAGAGCTTTTTATATAAACTATATGATAGCTGGCCTACACTAATACTTAAATAATTATAACTTCCGCAAACTGACAGATATCATGACGACAATTTGAAACAATTATTTATTTCCATTGATTTGTGAAAGTGGATGAAGCTGATAGTAACTTGTTTATGAGTTAAAAAGAAGTTTACAAATCTACTACACAATATGACTTATTCATTGAAAGCTTATAAAACTTTATTCATGTGTGCACATTTATCATTATAAACACTGTGCAAGATGATTTCAGATATTTAATAATAGATACAATATTACATTGGTTTTCGATGTTTCTCAAATTAATTCAGCCTCATGTCTGAAATAGTGCAATAAAACTCTTCACGATTACAGGTTCTCTTCGTACTATCGAAATACTAAAAGGTTGCTTAGAATTCTGGAGATCTACTAGTAAATTTAAGAACTTTATTTTGTTCTTAAGACAGAAAACTAGATCTTATGCTTAAGCGTTAACCAAAACATAGCATAATAGCGGGGAACACTGTTGGAAACCATTCTTCTGAATTCAGAAATGTCAAGTTTATGTTACACTTAGAATATAAGTATCGATCAGTGTGCGCCTTCATTATCTTGTCATACTGTAGAAATGTTAGAATATATGCTGTTGAATAACTATTATCTTTCGTAGAAAGAAACGAGTCTTCTAACGTTCAACCAATTATTCATTTACTGATTTTTGTTTAATTTTCTCAATTAGGACTCTTGCATATTTGTTGACCGAGGTAATTTTGACGCAAAAGCCGCTATCAGCACACTAAATGATATTAAACAACTTCAGTCTAACGTAAGTTGATGTCAGTAAAATGTATTCTGTGTTCTAAAAATTGATTTTTGAATTAACTTTAAATATATCAACTTAATATAAATATAAGGCAGAAATGTATGCTCGAAAAACTGCTAACCTAATTGTTCCACAATAATAGTTTATGAAGTAAATCATACAAATAATTGGAAACAAAAACGTGTCTCACCGCTAACTATCTATCAGTAATTTCAAAATCAGCCGAAAATTTGTGGTTTGTATTTGTTAATTAAAAGATTGTCAACCAGATTTTCACCTAGTGACATTTTAAACTGAACAAAACACCAGGACTCACTTTCATATTAATCAGAAGTAGGGCGGATATGTTGAGGAATATTTTGTTCTTTATTAGTGACAAACGTGTATATTCTATCGAGTCAGAAGACCATTTTGAACTGCATAAATGTGGTTTTCCAAAACATATGATGCAACAACATTAGGTATTTTGGAAAACAATGTTTTAAGCAGTATATATTTGCTTAATCGCTACTTGAGTTATTTTAAACATCCTCTATTCCCATGTCCAGTTAGGAGTATATATGCAAATGATTTGTATTGAAATCATAAATTCGTCTAAATTAGACAGTCATCGAAAACAAGGAAGTAAGTGATTTCTCAAGTCTCTCATGTCTTGGTATAAACTTTGGCATCTCAGTTAATATGTTTATTGGAGCTATCGTATGTTGTAGCTTGAAGAAAAAATGTATATATTGAATGATTATTTTAAAATCTGCCAACCAAGAAAACTGTATTATACTAACAATTCATCCGATTTATTTTGCTGGTTACTTGTATCAAAATACCCTTATTCGAGTCCATTGTCTCTTAACTGAAGTGTTTATAAGACAATCGAAAATATTGTTTAAGTATAGATTAGAATGGTTTACTACCAAAGGTTACTAATATTCGACGAAATAGTTGATCTTCGTTTAGAATATCAAATTAATATAAGACCTATCTATAAATGTAGGAATTCGTTAGGAATTGTTGTCATTTTAAATCTATGCTTTATGAATTACGTACAGTATGAGAATAGTAGCTTATCTTTGAGAGTATATAGTATAATATTTATGTTGTTTACTTCTGATCGCTTTGCAACGACAATAACAAAGGATGAAATTACAGGATGTTTAGTTTATTTACAGTTTATCTATACTATACTCGACTGTTTGGGCTATATTCTGTGATTTGATCACTGAACAACCAGTCACTTTTTATTTATCTAATTGTGATTACATTTCACTTATATGCTAGACATCGCTTATTCACAATCTGGGCACAAGCCAATATTATTTTGTTAAGGCTGTATCAAAATCACTATTGTTTAAAAGTTTATTTGACACCAATAAAGTTCTACTGTAAACCAAACTAACTGAATTATTAAACTGCTATCAAATAATCCTAATATATGCAGTCATAAAAGAGAATAATAAGATTAATTACAGTTAATAGAGAACAATAATTTTAAGTTATTTCTAGTTTGCTGTTATAACTGGTAAAACTACATCAAATGAACAGTCCGAAATCAAGTTAAACAGAATTTTATCGTAAAAAACAATATTTAAGGAAACTATTATTTTCAGTTATTATTAAATAGGCTGTAAAATCACCTCTTTGCATAACCTTTTATATAGGATTTCCATATCAACCTTTCTTTGAAGGAATGTGATTTTTTCATACTAAATTTCTTAAACAAATTTTGTAGGAGTGAATGGTATGAAATAATTTGTAAAGCCATCAGTTTTAGTTCACGTACTAACTTTAAAAGTTATCACACCACTAATAATAAGAGCTTCATTAGTGAAGATACTTGCAATAAACTGACAGTGATATAATCAGATAGTTTAAATTAAAAGTCATAGCATTAAACTCTACAAGTCATTAAATTTATTAAACCGAATAAACGGATAATTTCGTGGATCAACTGTATTGTTGAACGTTATTGCTTCTGACGAATTAGTGTAAATAATGGCTGAAATTAGGGTAATATCTACAACTGATGCTAGCTTGAGTGATTAGTTTTATTGTTACCACAGATCTGAAGTTATTTAAACTTATTATAACAGACTTGACCTAATCTACTCCTAGTTTTATTTATAAGTTCGCTACAGTATACGTAAGCACGAAGTTTTCCCCTTTAAAAATCTGAGTTCAAGTGAATGGTTAACCCTTAGATTAGCAAAGTGACGTTCAAATATCTACCATCAGCTTTAAATTTAATCATTTTCTTGCTCAGTCTTAAACTTATTATTGAACAAAACCAAATAAATGTAAGTTTTGAATAAATGGATTGTCTGTAAGTGGAATTTAGGAAGCGTGTTTCGTCCCAGATTAGTGTTCACATTTGGAGTCTAACTGAATACCTTTGACTTTAAAAGACTAATACATTATTCTTTTAGCTAGTAAGTTCAAATAACCATTACCTTGTTCATTAGATATGATGCTTGAATCAATACGAATCAGTATTTGAGTTCAAAATTCAGTCATAGCTATCAACAGCAGGTTAACATAAAAACTTAATCATAACGACACAAATATTTGTCAAGTTGAAGAAAAACAAATTGCAAGTTTTCTCCTATCAGTTTTTTGTTTTTATGAAATACTGATAATAATTTTTCAGTATTTTTTGCTTTGTACGTCGTAAAAGTCCCAAACTAGAACAAAAACACTGGTTAATAGCTACTACTTTTCAATAACTTTCCAAATGACATTCGTTTGTGATGAAAGCTACTCAATTAAAATAAGCTGTTATAAAATCACCTAACTAAACGCTTTTTATTTGTTTGAAATTTTTGACACAGTTTAAGATGTCATCAACATAGAAAGCACATATAGTTTATTTGACCATAAACAAGATAACAAGAAATATACCTAGTCCTTGAAATATTTAAGAAAACTAAGCAAGATCGCCAAATGAAAACCCCTGTTGTGAAGAATAAAGCTGGTAATTCACTCGTATTTATTAGCGTAGATAGTGGTTATAATAACTCCTATTTACATTACGCTGAGTTTTAGTGAGTAGTTTATTTGGTTTGTTATGGCATGTTTAGCGTTCATATATATGTTGCAACCATAGTTTTCATTATTTTATCACTTTCAGTGTATGAACGTGGTTTATCAGTTATTTTTTTGAAGATGATGTTTCTGACTCTCATATCACTTTAGTTGATGACGAACTGAAGGTTATAAACCATGAGGAAAAGATCGTGATCGGTGCACAATCAACTATACATAATGTCAACGTTCATTATCAAAGTTTATTGTGATATATTTGGTAAATAAGATACCACTACATTTTTATTAACCTAATATTATAAATGTATTAGTCTGGAGAATGATAACTTGAGAGCTATCTGGTAAACTGATCCAAAGGTCAGTCAAACAATAGAAATAATAAAAGCACAACAATACGAACAATTTTTAATAGAACAACGGTTTTCAAAGAGTACTATGTACAATGTTATCACATTGTAATATTAGTAGAAAAATCACTGATAACTGCAAAATACTGGATCCCATTCTAGTTCAAGTCTTGTTGAGAGTTCTCAGGATCAAGTTGAACTAGAATCATATACATGAATAATAGCTTCAGTATAGAATCATCGAATACCTAAATCATGGTCCAATATATAAACTAATAGACCTAGAATATTTAGTGTTTTTTAGTCACCTTTCAGCACAACGAGTTAATGATCACTATTTAATGAAGTATTGTTGTCATTGACGTAACATATGTTCATTCATGATGCAAACAGATTCCAGATTATAAAATGATAGATTAGATTTTATGAATACGTTATATATATTACTGAAAAGCTAAATTTACCCAATGTATGTCTGTTCAGTTCAAGTTACAAGATTACAGTTTATCGAGAAGAAAGATAGAGTCATGGTTTACATCTTGTAACCCATAGAAATAAGTTTTACGGTGAAATGTATTAGCTTTTGCACAATCCGAAAAGATATGGACAACAACAAAACAAGTGAATTTATTCATGTCCAGTTAATATGACTGGCCAATTATACTAGATGCAAAATAGCTTCACGTTTCAACATGCACAGAACAATGCGCGTCATATTTATTCAATTAGACAGATTTCTATGTAAAGCATTTTACTTTTGTTTACTTGTTTACTCTCCATAAAATGTCTTATCAATTATATTCGTTTCAAATTATTGTTACCATCAATATAACAATTGTCTGTGAGAAATACATACCAAATATTAATGGAAAAATACATATAAGCACTTACTAGCTTATGAGTTGAATTAAATGAATGAATAACATTTTAATTAGTCATTTCTAATTTTTCTTTATTGTCATATTAACTGCGTTTGTTCTTACTTGATTATTCATTTACTGAAGATGATTATTCATTCTTTCATGTATAATTTGTTTTATTTAATTATAACGTGTTATCAATCAGGAATATGCAACTTAGAATCTGGAACATTGGCTCAATTTGTTATACTCTATTAGGATAACGAAATAAAATTGGTAAAACCATTACTAGAGTAGTACATGTAGTAATAATAATAATGATGGGACGAAAACTAAGGCTTTGGTGGTACAATTCGAGTAAAGAATATGGATAAATTGAATAAAAATGTTTTTAAAAAGTAATTCAGGAAATTTATTAGTCAGACTGATTCTAACGTGGTTATTATAAGAGAATTTTTGTCTTTTCTTAGAAACTAATGTGAACAGTGTTCAAGGCTAGTTAGATAGGATTACGAAATACAATTACTGTAGTTGTAAGCAAAGATGGATAGTGGCTAGCAGTGAAATCCAGGACCAGCTGCAGTCCTAACACATCGATGGGAAGATTCAAACAAACAATACAAAATGAATTTAAACTTCACCCCATTGCACAAGCAAATGGCTATCAGGACTCAGTGCCCGAGTGGATAACGTCATGGCGTTTGAAGCGAAAGGTACTGGGTCCGAGTTATAGAGTGAATATCAACTCTGAGATGCAGGTACATCCAGCTGACGAGTTCCAAATAGGACTAAACGCGCGTCCTGGATTCTACTGCTAGCCACTATCCATCTCTGCTTACCATGCTTGTGAGTTAAGGCTATATCGAGGCAATACGCACAGTATGCACATATGCCAATTAGAGACTGACCAGTTGCAGTACTAGCACAGCAATCGGAAGATTCAAACAAACAATACTAAATGAATTTAAATACTGTAGTTGTCTAAAATAATAATTTCACATTTTATTCTGAACCTTTATACAAGTTGTATGATGATAAAAGTGTTCAGAATCCGTGAACTTTCATGAATGAAGATCACAATAATTTTGCTTTTAGTAAAATATGAAGCTTCTTTTTATTTTTAAGATTGTTTCAAGTTAACAAGCTTTGTTAGTTTTTTCTTAAGGTATTGAAATATTATTATGTTGTGAATTCAATATTATTATTATTGTTGTTATTATCCGACTTTTCAGTGTGCTTTTAAAGATTTATTATGTTTTACACCATGGATGAGAAAAATAACCTTATATAGGTGGAGAACATTTGTATGTTATTGATATTTGAAATATTACTCAGAAATGATAAATTAGATGATGAACGTAGGGACGATGTGGCTGAGACTTGAACTATAAACGCACAACCGTGGCGCACCTCAATAAGAAGTGTGAGATAACATCAGGAGTAGAATAAAATAATGGGAGTGATCAAGTCATGATATAGTATTAGTTTAATAAGTCAATGACTGTTGACTTGTGTCGTATCGATAGGTTTAAGTATCTTGTTTCATGGCCATTAGATAATTTTAATCAGTGTGTGTAAATTTTTTATGATAGTGGAGAAGATCAACACGTTGATGTAAATATACTTATTCTTTATCTTCTCTGACGTACCGAGCTTCAACATTACTTCAAAGCGTTTTTCTCACCCTAACTTTATTTTCAATGTTTAATACTTTGGAAATCGTTGTTGCTGTTATTATTCTAAATTCCTACATTTTCATCTCAAGAGATTTGACGTCACTGTTATATATAATATGGAAACATGTGCTATATATCAAGTTGTTTATGAATGATTGATATTTATTGGTCTGAATATAATTTCGATTGTATGTGCAGCTCATTATCAGATAAGTAATAAAAAGATAGTAAATTATCTCGAATTAAACTAATAAATTTTTTATATTACTTTTGTCCTAGATTGACATCAGTTGGCCTGATACTACAAATTCACGTAGATCTAGACAGATATTTCGTCCTACTTTGTAACCCTCTTCTAACACACTCTCAATACCAGATCATTATTCATATTTAAAACTCTGTTACATTTAAAATATTGAGTTTTCATTCAGTGCTCCGAATTTCTAACCTTGATTGACAATGATATCTTGGCTCCGCAGTGAAAAATTTAGGTAACTGGGTTTTCAATAGTACACTAACTGATACAAATCTGGGATAAAATATATTCACAACTGGAACTTACTTCCACTAATCTCTCACTCAAGAAGATCTATTTCTATATATCATACTTGGAAAACTAGTCTTGCCTAATGATTTTCCAGATATTCTGTAAAGACAATAAGTGTTCAGAAACTAGAAATATGGCATTTAATTGAAATACTGTTTATTTGCTAACAGAAGTGTTTAAACAAACTTACACAACATAAAGATTTGGTTTAAAAACTCCAAGGAATATTCCGTTAACTGGACTTCATATGAGTTGAATGTATTGGTCTCTTTCAAATCTTCTTTGTAAAATGAATAAATACTCCATTTAAATGAAATTCATCTATATTTAAATATATTTAGAAAAGACTGATATGTACAACTCATAGTTGAATTAAAAATTTTTGTTTTCTGAAAAATTCCTTAGTTTCAGTGACTTAAACATAAAAGATATAAGATTGAATGTTCTGCGTTTTTTGAACAGTAAGCAAGCAAGTCCAATGTCAAATTAGTTTCATTTTTGTAAAAGTTTTAATGCTTTCTCAGTCGGTATTACGAAATTAAGTTGTTTTCGTTTGCTAAATTGTATAAAACGAAAAAAAATATGCAATATGAGTCTATACACATCGATATTATGTTTCTATAAATGTGCATCCAAGTTAAACTAACTTTCTGAGAAATTATAAACTATAAAGTCGTTCATGAAACATTTCTGATTGGAACATCATTTATTCATCAGGCTCCTTAATAATATTAATGCATTTAGCAATAAATTTTCTTTCCTTACTTACTTACTTACGCCTGTTACTCCCAATGGAGCATAGGCCGCTGACCAGCTTTCTCCAACCCACTCTGTCCTGGGCCTTCTTTTCTAGTTCTATCCAGTTTTTATTCATTCTTCTCATGTCTGTCTCCATTTCTCGGCGTAATGTGTTCTTTGGTCTTCCTCTTCTCCTTTGACCTTCAGGACTCCATGTGAGGGCTTGTCTTGTGACACAATTGGGTGATTTCCTCAAGATGTGCCCAATCCACTTCCAGCGCCTCTTCCTGATTTCTTCCGTTGGAATCTGGTTTGTTGTCTCCCACAGTAACTTGTTGCTGATAGTGTCTGGCCAGCGGATCCGAAATATCTTGCGTAGACAACTGTTAATAAACACCTGTATCTTCTAGATGATAGCTTTCGTAGTTCTCCAGGTTTCCTCCCCATGTAGTAGAACTGTTTTGACATTTGTATTGAAAATTCTGATCTTAATGTTAGTTGACAATTGTTTTGAGTTCCAGATGTTCTTCAGTTGTAAATATGCTACTCTTGCTTTGCCGATCCTCGCCTTGACATCTGCATCTAATCCACCGTGTTCATCAATAAGTTTTCTTTGTATTTTTGTAAATTCAACTTGGCACGGTAATTCATCACCGTTCCATTAGTGATATTTCATACCAGTCTTGTCCATAATTTCAATGATTTATGGATAAGAAATATTCATATATTTTTAAGCACAAAATTGAAGTAATACGCTGTTGATAATTAAAACTCTGTAATGTATGTGATTAATTACCTTGATAATTAACTGTGAAAGGTACCATCTACAGAGTATTTACATAAGTATGTAGTCAAATGATACTAATAATCAGTAAATGTTTAAAAAATATAATAATTGTGTCACTATTCTAGTTGATAAACATTAAACATACTAACTGGATATCAAAGCACTTCATTCAACTCACAACATTGACATGTCTACAAAGACTAATCAAAAACTTCATCAACTGTATTAACAAGAGAATAATATAAATACCTAATATTAATGATAGCAAAAACCATAGTCATATCAATAGCTGATGGTTATCTTGACTCAATAGTTCATTGGTTGACGTGTTAGAGTTTGAGACACGTTGTAGTTTAAACCACTAACTATAATCTATCTGTTTATTTGACTTAGATAACCAGCTTCATTATGAGTGGATAATAATGCTACAATTATATGCTGCTTAAGAAAATACGTGGAAAATAAATTTCTCCTATCCTCTTTTATTACTCTAAGAAAACTGTGCTCAAGATCTCTTTGTCTTAAATACTTATCCGTAGATTGTTTAGTTTTCTAGCAGTTCGGTCAGAAAAATTTAGTTTGTTTATCAAAGCACAATGACAGAAGTACTTTCTTCCTTACTATTCTCAATCAAGTCTTTTCTGTTGACGACAATCGGATTTGCATAAAATGTATATAGCAGTGGCTTATGGTTAAGGAGTACGACTTTCCGTCACCAAGTTTTAAGTATTAAACATGCTTCACCTACTCAAGCAATTGGGTAGCGTACTTTGTTCTGTCTCTTCTAGTTTGGCTTTAAGTCAAGTTCACTAATATTTACCTGGTAAATGAGTTGAATACACATTATAAACGTTAAAAATGTTATTAGGAAATTCGAATTCCGACTTTTTCCTGATGAAGTGAAATTGAAGACTGGATCAACTAAATTATCACAGTTTATTTTATAAATATTCAACCATATTTAATACTGTTATGATCTTTAAAGGAAAGTTCTGAATTACTATTTATCATCGTTTAGGTTTCAGAATTTAATTAATCAAATATTGAAATAATCAACAACTACCGAGTGCATTATTAGGTTGATCAAACTGATAGTACTTTTATATAATCAATAGTTTGAATGACATTTGCCTAGGTATCAAATTAAAAAGAAAACACCATTGAAGATCATTTGAAGACGAATTCTCATTTATATATATGAAACAATTATTCAGAATACAATACAATAGATCTAAGATTATGCATCTTGTAACCGACAATTAAGTAAACATAAAAATTAAAATTGTCCCTAAAGATTAGAAAATAAAATTTGTTGTTTTTTTTGTTTATCTAAATTTTTATTGATTTATGCTCTTTAGTTAACCATTGAATGATAAAGTTATTGTTGTTTAATAATA
The DNA here is from genome assembly GCF_000237925.1 of Schistosoma mansoni. Classification (NCBI taxonomy): domain Eukaryota; kingdom Metazoa; phylum Platyhelminthes; class Trematoda; order Strigeidida; family Schistosomatidae; genus Schistosoma; species Schistosoma mansoni. The sequence goes on from NW_017386021.1 coordinate 871,074, forward strand.
AACAAGAACCAATTGTATGAAAGTGAATTCATCAAACTCTATAGTTACAAATCTAAAACTCTTATCATATTACAATAGTCCAAAAGTAATAAAATTGAATTAATCTATGTTATAATTAGAAAATGATAAATTTCTAGTTGACAGAATTTTAAATATCACAAATTATGAACAAAATAGAAGAAGACGTTATAAGTAAGTTAATGTCCATCCAAGACAGGTTTGGAAAATTAAGTCATCTTAAAGCGATGTCCAGTAATGCAGTATAAATCAAAGTGGAGGAGGAAGAAGTAAAATCGGAGTTAAGGATAAAATAATCTTAATGTAGGCCTGAATAAACAATGAGGTTGAATGTATACATAAGTTGGGATTGTTGAATCGACACGACTGTTTATAGCTATATAGGATAAGCGTCTTTTTGATAAACTACCAGGGAACCTAATGTATAAACCGTAAAAGCATATTCAATTTTGGTGTTATGTACACAATCAAATAGATAGGAACGAATGCCACTACTAATAGGTTTCGTAACTGATTTACTTAATCCACATCCATCAGTATAGGGTTGTGTAGACTGTCGGGTTTTGATTAAGACCATGAATGGATCAACACAAGATCACCATTGAAAACTTAAAAGCACTGGATGGCTGTTTCCTTCTAGTATGGGACTCCTTATTAAAGTAGGACGGTCGAGAAATATCGTGGATTGGTTGAGGTTAGACATTAACACTGTTGAATGCGGGCTTAGTGGTTAAGGGGTTAGGCACTCGCACTCGAGACCGGACGTACTGGATTCGAATCCCGCTCGCGGGATCGCGAATACGAACTGATAAGAAGTCCCATACTAGAACAAAACGGCTGTCTAATGCTTCTAGGTATTCAGTGGTGGTATAACATTGATCTTTTAATGATCGCAATCAATAATCCACATGTACTCTCACATTTACTAAGAATTCATGATTTCACTAGTATTCTAACGGTAATTTCATTATCATATAGAACATCAATGTAACAATATCAGTTTACGTAATGCTACCGGAATTCTAAAATTACATACTTATTTCCTTGAAATGTTTTCGTAAACTTAGTATTCTAAGAGCGAATTATGAAATATGAAATGTGAAAATCAGTGAAGGTTTTAAGTTACGTTAAAATGCCGATAGAACTCAAAATGAATAAACGTTCAAAAATATATCCAATAGACTTCAAAGTTACATTTACATATAATTAATTTTGAATAGTATAATGAATGCTATAGTGTGCTGCATCCCTCGGAACATTCCAAGCAAATTTGAATTTACAGCCGATAAATCAAAACTAAATCAGTAGTGTATGGTTACTACTGTAATGATTTTAGACAAGTACTACTGAGTAATACAGAAAAGTCAGATTTGTGTTTTCTCTATGATTCAAACTCCAATTACCCAAATTGGACAACTGGAGAAAGCTCAAAAGCCCTTGACAAGTGTTTCGTTCAGATATGGGCTTCTTCATCATTGTGGATTCACGAACCCACAACCTGGAGTCCAATCTAGGATCTTCGATCTAGCGTGCGAACGCTAGCCAAGATTTGATGATATATAAGTCTAACTCTAATCAATCTAAGATATTACGTGATGTTAATAAAATTCAAAAATCTTCACAACACCATAGTGAGAAAAGCTTAAGTAATCTAAAGACGATCCAAAGCGAAGTACTTTACTTTTGAGGTCATTTGATAAACTTCTCTGTAAATATTCAGGCTAATTTTACGTATCTGTTACATTTAAATCATGTGATCGGACCAAATATATATGATACTATGGTATATGTAACTTGAGGATGACATAGGATACCCAAATAAAACTTGGGAGGAGTAAAACTACTATTGGTTTAGAATTAATTTCCGTTGCACTGTTTAATTCAGCGTTAATTATGTTCATTCTTTTTCCATGTATTTTTCACCATGATTTGTGTCCATTCACAATTACTCGGTTCCTAAAACATGAACACTATAAACGATATATAACGGATTATCTAGAAGGAACTTTGAATTTCTTCTGGTTCCTGATCAACAAAACTTTTATACAACAGCTAGAATCTGTACTGTAATTGGTGAGACAAACGGGAGAACGACAGAAATGGTCTCATTCACTGTATTGAAATTAAAGTTGAAGTATATTAGCTTAGCACATGGACATATCAGTAATGTCGGATGATATGACCCAAAATTAATCTTAATAGCAATTGTAACTTATATGATAAATTAAAATTAGACTACAAATATTTACTACTTCAGTTTATTTAATTAGTTTATTGGTCCTCAATGTGAAACGTTTTTGTTAAACTCAAGAATTCAAATGTTATTTAGAAAAATATGAATAACATTCAAAATAGGTTAAACATTATCGCTGGAATAGTCGGATTTGTAAATAAAACCAAGGTTAAGTTATGTAAGTTGAAAAGACATTAATCTTCATTATTTGTGGATCTTTTATTGAGTCACCTAAATTACTTAATTAAAAAAACGGTCAGTAATTATCTGCATCTCTAGATTTTAAGCTGAAGTGAATAGAACATTTGTGTGACCTATCATACACCAGTTTGAATCTAGTTTAATTACGTCAGTTACACGAGAAATTTGTTTATGTTTCGATCGTGTATGATCATTTTACGTAAATAACAAAATGACGATGAATCATAAGTGATAACTGTGTTTTTTAGATTCGTTAAAGCTTTATTTAGGTATAAAGCGGTTGGGGGTTGTCGATAAAAGATCCCATTCGGTCTACGTTTCATTCTTTTTTGTATCGGTTAGCAAGGTGTACACGTACTTTTGAGGAAACTAACGCTCCCCTGATGGACTCTATTTCGTGCCACACAGCTTCTCAGTCAAAGACGTTACCAATAATCTATTCAAACTATAACTGACCTCCCGTAGGTCGATTGATTGATCACTGAGTAATGACCATTGTCATGCATGTCAAGTCCTTCGTCTCCTGATCAGATTGAATCATTCACGTAGAACATAACGTCAAGTCACTTAGACCGGTTTTCACATTCCAACCTGATCCATAGAACTCAATTAGCAATGAGAAGAACTTGACAAACACGACATTGCTCATCATTCAGTAGTCAATCAATTGTAAATGCTTACTATTAGTGTTTACTTTAGACTCTTTATAAATCTTTAATTTAAACTAGTCTTTTAAAGGACATGATATTTTTTTTAACAAGATTTCACTGACCTTATTTGATTTACCATGGTTTTATTAATATATTGTATAACAGCTATCAACTTCTCCATATTGACCATAATGCTAATGTCTAGAAGTGTAAGCCATATATATGTAAATAGTTTTCAAGAGATGTCTGATTTTAATCCATGATTTACAATGAAAAAAAGCACTCCTTTCAAGACATCGAAAATTCCCATTTTGTTAAATTAAACACATTTATAGGCGGATAATACTGTTTTCAATTACGTCTTAATTAAGGTCCACTCTTACTTACTTATGCCTATTAACCCACATGGAGGGGCATAGGCTGTCCACCAGCATTCTCCACCCAACTCTGTCCTGGGAGATACTTTCGAGTTATTTCCAGTTACTATTCATCCTTTTCATATCTGCTTCCATTTCCCGGCGTAATGTGCTTTTTGGTCTTACTCTTTTTTCGCTTTCCCTCAGGATTCCAAATTAGCGCTTGCCTCGTGATGCAGTTTGGTGGTTTCCTCAATATATGTCCTATCCACTTCCAACGCATTTTCTTAATTTCCTTCTCAGCTGAAAGCTGGTTTGCCCTCTCCCACAGAAGGCTGTTACTGACGGTATCCGGCCAATGAATGTTAAGTATTTTGCGTGGACGACTGTTTATAAATACTTGCACCTTCTTGACGGTGGATTTTAGTAGTTCTCCACGTTTCAGCTCCACACAGTAGATCTGTCTTGACGTACGTATTGAAGATTCTCACTTTGAAATTAGTTGTTTTGAGTACCATTTGTTCTTCAGTTGTAGTAATGTGGTCCTTGCTTTGCCAATCCTTCCTTGTTCATCAATGATCCTTCCAAGGTACGTGAGTGTTTCCATATCTTCCAGAGTTTCTCCATCAAGTGTGATTGGCTTGAAGTTCTCCGTGTTGTATTTGTGTATCTTGCGTTTACCTTTGGGCATGTTGAGGCCCATTGACCGCTTCTACACTAGTTGTCATCATCTGCATTTCTTCGTGTGTATGGGATAGGAGGGCTAGGTCATTTGCGAAGTTCAAATCGTCTAATTGATTCTCAAATGTCCATTGTATTCTGTACTTCCCCTCAGATGTCGAGGTCCTCATAATCCAGTCAATCATCAGAGGAAAGAGGAAGGGGAAGAGTAGACAGCCTTGTCTGACTCCGGTCGTTACTGGAAATGCATCTGTCAGCTGTCCTTCATGCACGACTCTGAACTTCAGTGTCGAACAAGTTTCCATAATGTTCTCTTGTTCACACTGCCAAACGCCCTCTCATAGTCAAGGAAGTTGATGTGCAGGGACGAGTTCATTTCAACTGATTATTCCACGATTATCCGCAGTGTCGCGATTTGGTTTGTGCACGACCAATTTTATGCAGAATCCATCCTGTTGATCTCGAAGTTGAACGTCTACTGCGTCTTTCGTTCTGTTCAGCAACACCCTGTTGAAAACCTTTCCTGGTACTGACAATAATGTGATGCCTCCGTAGTTCTCACATTTGCTCAGATCTCCTTTCTGTGGGATCTTGATGAGGTATCCTTCTTTCCAGTTTGTCAGTGGCACTTGTTCTTCCTCACAAATCTTCTTGAATAGAAAGTGAAGCATTTTTGCTGTTACTTCAATGTCTGACTTCAGTGCTTCAGCTGGTATATTGTCAGGTCTTGCCGTCCAGCTTATGTCCAATGCTTTTCGCTGATTCTGAGTACTGCCAATTTGTATCTCCTCATTTCCGTTGCTATTTGACTGGTCTACCCGGTCTTCCACGTTGTCCGGAAGTTCCATGTACCGATCAAAATTGATTTTCTAGTTGTTAGAAGGAGCATCGACCTCGTGAATTCCGAAAAATCTCGGCTTTTATCATAAGGTGCCATAATTCTTCCTTCATCTCCCAGAGCAGTGTTTAAATTATTTGAATTAATTTTTCTGGTTAGCGTTTCTTCAAGCGAGTTGGGTTTATACGGGATGGGGTCACTGTCCTCATCCTCAACCCTCCTCCTTTACGCGGGCTTGGAACTGGCAGTAACTCTAGAAAAGCTATAGGTGGAGTTAGTGTTTTGTCTAATATATAACAATATTTATATGTAAACATGAAACAATACTCAGCTAATAAAAGCAGTTTATGAGTAAATTATGGCAGTGAAATAGACGACTTGACGATTTATGTTGCATTAGTAAAGTTAATCAATACAGTAATAATATGCATATTGAGGAATAACCTCAATAGTTGTAAACTGCTGGAATCCGCAAATACTACTGAATAACTAGAATGATAGTGATGTTGAAAGTTCTTGATAGTTTGTATGATATTATCTAATGATATGACAGTATGAAAAAAAATTAGATTATTTTAGTCGTGATTTTTGTTCAACATTAATTCCGTTTAATCCAATGTAATTATTACTCATTGTCGGATTTGTTTTGTTCCCCAGTCCGTTTCATCCTAGTATAGGACTCCTCGGCAGTGTGCATTCACGTTGGAGTGAGACTGAAAGTCCTGGGTTTGAGTCATATATGCGGGATCGTGGATGAGCACTGCTGAGGAGTGGTGGTGGTTTAACTTGGATCAAGTCATGATTTCAGCCGTAAAAATATTACGAACTCCACGAATCCACTTGTATCAAATTGTTAATAAAACGTGAAAAAATATAATAGCAAGTCATATACAATAAATTTATGTAGTCTAAGTAGTTCAGACATGTATTATATATTCCTAATCACAATGCTTTTTTTAGACATGAAATCTAGACTGGAACGAAATTATGTTTAAACCATATTTAACTCAAAACTCTATCCTTAATTTTATTTTGTTATATCCTAGTGAAGAAATAAGTATGGGTAACGTCTTATTGTTTAACTATTGAGTAACCAGATTTTGTATATCTATATTCATATTATTATAGGCTTCATTTTGACCTATGTAGTATTATTATACGAATTACTGTTCCTAAATTATATTCAGTTTTATTGATTATTGTCTCCCATGTTAACAGCCACATTTGGCTTGATCTTGTACAAATATTATTTTCTATTTTATAATGTGATGCGGTCTGTCTGTCTGGTATATAAACTGAGTATGCTTGAAATAAATAATTCGTATAGCAGAAGCTGTAATTGGTGTTCTGGACTCAACTGGTAGGGCTAGGCGGACAAATGACCAATAAGGACGCTAGACTGCTCATACCGGTCGAACGTCATTATTTTTGGCACAGCGTTAAGATTGGAAAAGTCGTATTTCGATTGATAGGTAATTCACGTGATAAAAAGTCGGATATAAAATCATTACACATTTGACTATCAAACTTTAATGTTCAGTTATTATTTTATGTTGGCATATTAAAAAAAGTATATCCAGAATACCTATTTGACAAGTACTTATATTGATAATAATCAACATTTTCATGCTTTTACTTATATTAAATTTTTAGGGATACATTTAATTGACTGAAAAATGTTTTAAACTAATAAATTTTCCAATTTAAACGAATGCACTTCATTATCGGTCTCTTTTTCTTTTACGTCGGTTTAATTCAAATAAAGATCAAGCCAAAATAAAAAGTTTCATCTATTTTGTTTGTACTAGAATTAAAAGTATTTTATATCTCTTGTGAATGCTTCATGGTTTGATTTGTTTTATTTGTTAAAATTGTAGTACTAATCTGTATTTTCATACTTGAAGCGTGAGTTAATTGAAGCTAGACCACCAGGGAAAACCTGGAAGCACTGGACGGCCGTTTCGTCCTATTGCGGGACTCCTCAGCAGTGCACATCCACGACCTCGCCTCGCGAGATTCCAACCCAGGACCTGCCAGTCTCGCGCCAGAGCACTTAGCCGATAGACCACTGAACCGGCATCCGATGGTGTTTATGTCTAACTCCAGTGCTTCCAGGTTTTCTCTGGTGGTCTAGCTTCAATTGAATCACGCTTTCAACTATGAAAATACTAAATCTCCAGAAAAACCCCTTCTGATAATAATCTGTATTTGTTCATTGCTAGTAAGAAAATCCTATCGTTATAAATTATTGATCAATGAGTAGTGAAAATTTTCATGTCTGTTTAGTCTCTTTTAGAACTAATTCAATTCGATCAATCAAGTTGTAGTGTGGTCACTGGTATAAGTGACTCAATATTGTATGTACTATGTTGAAGTACTGGGTGATTGAAAGTAGCTGATAGGAAATCTTACCTGACCAAAGTTCTGTGCTGTTTGGTACTCATCTATTCTTGAAAGAAATTAATGCTCTCTGATAAATTCTGTCCCATTACGCTGAGCTCCAAAGTCAAGCATGTTACCAATGAGCTGTTTGAGTTGTGACTGACCTCCTATAGGACTGAGATATTTACAAGTGATCGGTCATCGAGCACTAACAAACGAGATGTTTGTTTAGTCATTTTTCATGTATCATTATATGACACGACCTTTAAATTATGTGCCTGTATAAATGAGGAAACCCAGCCCTATTCTTTAATTTAGAAAGTTATTTTACGGTTTTCTCCAGTGAAGTGAATATGTGCTATCTTGAACATATAATTAGTACAAATAGACAGGAGACAACTAACATTACTGTATTTAAAGCTGTTCAGTTAAATATTGAACAAATATACTCACTTTTTGTGCACATCCATGGGTAAACAGATTGATTACCATAGGAACATGTGTGAGCTTACTCTGTTTAAGTGAATAATTTATTTGCTCAGTGTATCTTGCCGTCTGTATAACACTCGCTAAGAAATATTGGAACACTGTATTCTTGTGGGGTTAGATAAAAATATTGGAATTTATTTCAACGATAAGCATTACACATTCAAATGCATGAAGTTATTGTGCTCTTCATCATTACCACAAGTGAAGCTTGCTGATCAGTTTTGATAAAAATTTAGCAATCTGTTGACAAAAACCATTCACTAAATCTTAGCAGTCTTGGAACTTGTTTAAACTACTAATTCGGTTATTCCACTGCATTTTACCCATGTAATCTAAATTCTTCAATTACTGTTTATTACATAACCCACTTTCATAGTCAAAATAGATATTTTGTTGTTTTTTTACTCATCTTTTTTCCTCTTTTCATACACAGACTTGGATGGTTATTTACCCTGAAGGTACGAGATATAATCCATGGAAGCACGATGTGATTGACGCTTCGCAAAAATTTGCCGTTGAAAAAGGTAAAAGTGACTGCCGTCTTGTAGAATAACGCCATATTTCACTTTTGAGTTTATCAATCTTCATTATAAATAATGTTAGAAACATATTATTGGGGTACTAAAATTTTCTTAAATTTTTTTTAGTCATATGATGGCATTCAACATCAAGGTGTACTTTAAACCTTAATGAAACTAATATTTCTTTATAGTATCAAACTTTTATAACTCAATGTTACTCAAAGATATCATAGAAAAGCTATTCATAACATTGGTTCATTGCTTAGTTTAACATTTAGACAAAATCGCTTCCTATATTCACTTTGTGGGTTTTTTCATTACGTAAAACCCGATTATTTGTACTTATCATAGATTAATCAGATTTTTTGTACCATCGAATACGGGGGATTAATGGACAAATGTTTCGTCGTAATATATGGGTCAGAAGATATTCAGATCTAGCTGTCTAAATTTCTCTAGTTTTCAATAATACAGTCAACTGAGACCACTTTTTGACAAACACAATCTACAAATTAAACTAGTCTTTACAAGACGTCTCCAACCTAAGTATAATACTTCATTTAGTTAATGATTTATTTAATTTTTGTCAATTTAGGAACCGTAGAAAACGTGGTAGTTTTTATTCTCGATTGTAAATCTGCTCTAGTTTACCCACCTTTGACTTCATATTCGAAAATACTTCAAAGAAATAAAATTTTTTGACGACTATGACATAAATTACACATTCAGCCATTATCTACTGACTGATATTCAATAATTTCCGTCAAATTGTGTACTACAATATAGGCATCATCTATTGCGGTTGATAGATAACTGTCAACAACTCACTTGAATTGTCATTCTGCATTACTATGCTGTTAGAGAGAAATATTATAATTAAAAAGATGTTCGATTATAATAGTTTTTATCAGAAGGGGTTTTGTGGCGATTTTAGTAATTTTATTGTTGAAATCATGAATCAATTGAAGCTAGACCACCATGGAAAACCTGGAAGAACTGGACGGCCGTTTCGTTCAGTTTTGGGACTCCTCAGCAGTGCGCATCTACGATCCCGTCTCGCGAGATTCGAATCCGACCTATCAGTCTCACGCGCGAGCGCTTAACCACTAGACTACTGAATCGGTATCCAATGGTGTTAATGTCTAACTTCAACCGATCCACGAAATTGAGCGACACATTCACTAATGTCTTCAGTCAGTTACTATCTCACAACACGCCTGATTCAACTCCACTGGTTACTGCTTCTCACTAGAACTCCAGGAAATACCTCTTGGAGCGAGTCACTAGTGAGCATATGATTATTAAAAGAAGGGGTTTTGTGGAGATTCATTTAAATTAGTAACTGTAATTACTTTATAGACATCCATTTTATGTAATATCTTTAATGATTAATTGAAATGTATATTATTATCATATTAATCATTATTATTATGATCAGCAATTGTAATAACATACAATTTATTGATATTTTATTTCTGTGAAGCTGTTCTCATTAATTTCTAACAACAATTATTGCAATTACAACTGATTACATATCAAAGTCTCATTTATCTGTTATTTAGTGAAATGTCGTCGTTGTGTATTCCATAAATCATTATTTTAATAAGTTAACTGAGAATAGATAAATAACTTATAAGTGGATATGGTTATTCTGGAATTCAACACGTTCCTTTTTTCTCTAAGTCAGTGACAAAAGACATTTGTGGAAATAGATTTTATAATTTAGAAAATTCACAAATTATGGTAACCATAAATGGGTTTACTTATAATTACATTGTATTTTATTAATATATCAGTGATATTACCATAGTTGAAAGCGTGAGTCAACTGAAGCTAGACCACCATGGAAAACCTGGAAGCACTGGTGGTCTAGCTTCAATCGACTCACTCTTTCAACTATGAAAATACAAAATCTCCACAAAAACCCTTCTGATAATCAGTGACATTAATTATAAGTTGTTAATATTTATTACCTATTATGTTCCAAGATGGATAGTTGAAGCTTTTAATGACGACAATTTATTTAGTGCATATATGTTATGCCTAGAATACGCAGACGACATAATCCTGTTTGGTGAAGACAGTAATAAGATGCAGTCTTTTGGTAGCACTGAGCAACAACATCAAGATGTTTTGGATACGTTTCTCCCTCTCTAAATGTAAATTGTTACTCCAGGACTGGCCTGAGTCAACACCTGAACTAAGGATAGGGAGTGAACTAGTCAAACAAGTCGATAACTTCACTTATCTTGGAAGTCTCATCAGCCCTAATGGGTTGGTGTCTGACGAAATTTCAGCATGGACTCAGAAAGCTCGCTTGGCTTTTGCCAACTTACGTCATCTATGGCGAAGACGAAATATCCGTCTGTTAATTAAGGGATGAGTATACTGAGCAGCAGGTCACTCTGTTCTACTTTATGGCTGTGAAACGTGGTCATTAGAAGTAGAAGATACTCGCAAGTTACTAGTATTTGACCACAGATGTCTTAGAAATATTGCTCGCATCTGCTGGGATCACCGAGTAAGTTATAGTGAGTGAGGTTAGACACAGGGTATTAGGGAATGATGGTAAATCAGTTGATGAGGTCATGAATCTTCATCGACTGAGATGGTTGGGCCACGTGTTACGTATGCCTGAACACCGATTACCACGACGCGCTATGCTCACTAGTGTAGGGGATGGTTGGAAGAAAGTTAGGGGCGGCCAAACCAAAACATGGCATCAGTGCTTGAAGTCACTAACTTCTAGTCTGAGCCATGTTGGTAGATGCAGACTACCTGGTTGGGGTCCGTGTGACTATCGTAACCAATGGTTAGAGACTCTGGGTGGTATAGCTCAGAATCGATCACAATGGCGTAGATGTATACACTCTTTATCTTCCCTTAAACCGTGAGATAAAAATTGCTTTATACCTTTCTTTCTATGAACCAATTCTTTCTGATTGTACCATATCATTATATGAGATGTTTTTTTACTACCATCGAAGTAACGTTTTCTATGAATTTGGTGTTCATCTTGTTGTGCTAATGAGGTTTGGCAACTTGGACCGATGTATATGTGCGCCTGGTTCTACGTTGTAGCTGACTGAATGACTGTTATGCTCTGCAAACTAACTATAATTATTTACATCCTAATTACAATAATGGTATTTAAGCGTCTGAATGTAACCACAGTCAATAAATAATTTTATTCATATACCGAGAAAAAAAGAAATGGATATTTCATACAGTTGGTTGAAAAAATTAGTTCATCAACTCGTTGTCAATCAGTTAATCAACTAATTCATGTTCAGTAACCTAATCAATATTTCATTATCGGTCTATGATGTACATTCAATGAGCAAATATCTTTGACCACTGTCTTAAATATACAATAAAATACTTTTAGTTTTGTGCCAAACTGGTCTCGAGATTACTCGATTTTCTTAAAAATCCTAGTGTTTTTGATAACACTTTTTTTGTATCATCTTAGCCCTTATCTGATTGGGTGACACTAATATTAGTCCGTTTGTTTTCATGCTTTCATTGGCATCTAAACAGAGTTGTATCATGTTGTTCTACTTGAGTATTAAATTGTTCATGCAATTCATATTTCCCACCTATTAGAGGCTAATTATTGAAGTATTTTGCATCAGAAGTCTCTATCGGGTTACCAATAGAACCGTTCGTACTAAAATAGTTTAACAGCTTTTTGATTCGAAAGTATCGTAGATCGGCTGTGAGCCCCAATACGCTATTCATGGATAACTCCTTATAATCTTCCAGGTCCAAATGTAAAATGTCAACATGCAAAGATAAAAATTTTGGCATGCATCAAAATAGGACAACAAAGTAGTTGGACCTCCAGAATGCATTACTGTTGATCATGGCATCGAAACAAGAAGAACGAAAGTTAAGTGTTTGAATTACTTGAAACTGGTTCAAAAAATTTAGAAAGCTTTTTGATTAGACACAATAACATCTTCAGTGAATGAAAACACTTTGAATTCAAATTTTATTTAAGTATATATTTCTTTATTCTCTTTTTAAAGTACTTAGGTCTATATAAAAATTCCAAACCCTTAGACTTTATATGGTAATCAATATTCAATATCTTTGTGACGACCTGATGCAGACCGAATAATTTCATTGCGCTTGCTTCTTGATGTTACGGTACGATTCCATGTCTTTGTTAACATAAATATGGCTAGCCTAAACACCTGGTTGCACTGATCCTACTGAATTCGATGGTTAACCGCGGTTTAATTTTCCTCATTTCATGCTTTTATGACAATATCTACTACTATAATATAAATGTCTCCTATTGATCAGACTGACATCATAAATATTCTTCATCTAGGTTTTATTATCCATATATTACAGTTGATCAAATTAATGTTGTTTAGAATTTCATATAAACAACAAAAATGTTTACAAATTCATAAACAATATGTTAATTTAAGTGTTCAGCATTTATTTTCGTCTTAAATCACATCATCCACTCCAACTTAAAGTAGAAGTAAGCAGAGTAGTACCGTTTAAAATGAAACGCAAAATTACTTTCCGTGATCATGGATTAGAAGTCTTAATGTTAAGCACATCAAATGCTCAATTCTCTTGACGTGGATTTTATGTGACAGTCAAATCAAACCGTAACCCTGTGGCACTGTGCTGCATGAACGAGTTAACTAGATTCAAGGTATAGCCCTTCTGGATTTTCGGATGAAATTCACCATCGAGATGGATACAATACATTTTTGCTTTCTAACTGTGATCAGTTTAAGATGAAACCATTAAGCCAAACTGTAACCGAGAACGAAGTTGGGACTCTTATAAATCTATATGTGTTCTTATAAGGGTTTGAGAAGAAGAGTAATCTATATGCATATGGGCGAATTTATACGTCGTTGGTTTTTAGTCTTATAGGCAAAACCTAAATAGATTCATGAAGTGGATAGAATCTGTTTACACTTTCTAGTATTGTCATTCTCTTTTGCAAAACCATTCAATTACAAAATCTGTCTTCTAATTAGCTAAGAAGTTTCTGAAAATTCGTCGGGGTTACTGTAAACTCGTCCATATACTATAAGCACTAACCAATCAAAACGTTTCACGGAGATGTTCCTCATTATGTACGAATAGTATTTTGTGTATCATTGTCAATTAGAGATCATTAACGATTCGTATCATCCTACTTGGAGAACGAAGGACACTTTCAGTCAGACACAATTTCAATGAGAATTAAAATTACAATATTTGAATCACATAGGTAGCAGATTACCTTCAGATCTTTAACTCGGTGTTTTTTATTTTCGTCACTTATTTTAAGGAATATATATTATGGCTTATAAGTGTAATTTGGTGGCCGATTCCTAACAAGTTTATCATTTTTTGAGAAAGTTTGCTTGAAGTGCATAAAATAATATTTGTCTTAAGATCAGTCATTTTACTTTTTAAAACAAACACTATCTGCTCAATATGCGTTCATTATGTATTAAATCACGTTGAATCTTCTTTTAATATTTAAAAAAGGGTAACACCTAATTATCTGAATGAATACATTTCGTGTGCTATTTCATTAGTCAGTTTACACAAACCTTTTATTTGATTCTACACATAGCTAGATCTATCAATAAAATACTGATACGTCTAAAATACTCTAGTGAATAAATTTAAGTAAGCATAACTAAATTCCCATATTCATCATCTTGATATATTTTATTCTGATGATTATTAACTGGATAATGACTCCGTAGCGAACGAGAACTCAGGTAGGGACAACCAATTTATTATTTCGTACAAAATTACAGAATATCTTAGTAAAATATGAGAACCATACAGTGAATGCTTCATTTTGCAAAACTTCCATCACTTGTCCTTTACTTTCTGCCTGATTCTTCCTATTCATCATTCATTTCTAGTTCTCTTTCTATTTTCTTCAATTCAATCTTCTTAGTCTTTTACCGCCAGCCATTCAACTTTTGGTTGGTGTTACATGCTACTTATGTCAACAGAAACATGTAGCATATACCACAACTCCTTTAGTGATGATTACGTTTTATCAGTCCAGTTAGTCTGACTACCACTAGTCTAAACGGATCGGAAACGCCTGCACTATATTATTTTGTAGATTGTTGGTTGAAAGCAATCATGGAGAAGTAGCATACTTGATTAGCGTTTACCAACAAAGTGTATTTTCAATTTTCCAGGAATGATTATTATAAGTAAGATTTAAATCATTGGCAACAACAGCTTATCAAGATAGTTTATCTTGATGATGAGTCGCTACTTATACTAAACTTAAGTTTATGGCTTCTAGTCAAACGATTATAACCATCAACTCGATCTATTTTTATTCAACAGTTAATTATTTTGGAATTAAATGCACCACAAAGAAAATATTTTCTTGCACTCATACAATTGATTATATTCATGATGACTTTTGTTTTTGTGAGAGCCGTAGAAAGCCATGCAACACTTGACCCTAGTGGTATTTACAACAACATAACTAATCGTAAAATATTCCTTTTTTTTAAATCTTTCTAATGTGTTTAATATTATTATATGTTGCTGTATATTATTATAAAGTTAAATCAGTATAAATCAAATATGTATACAACCTACAACATCCATATTAACTACCAGTATATCTACTAGATAATTAGTTTTATCTGCAATCTATGGTATGTATACATGCATACACGCATTAAGGAACTTATATAGTTTTTTATATTTCAGTGTGTTTGAAAACAAATCTCTATATGATAGGTATGATGATAGGAACGTGCAACAATCTCATAACTAGCTAGAATTACATTGAAAATAACCTTTGAACATCATGAAACAATCATATTGTCATGGCTAGTAATTTGTTAAAATAAATACTTTTTTAGTATAAGACATTGATATTAACCTATTAAGTTGTACGAGACATTAACTAGCTGACGGCGTTGTGTCAAGCATCACCACCAAATCATGTCATGATCTATCACGAGACTCATGTCTGCAATTAGCTATAGCTAGACATTTTAAATATATATATATTTATTTGAACGAAGAATATTCTTTTCGATAAATTCTCTTCAGGTTCTACAATTATATATCCAAATTAATAATCCGAAAAATTGGCCAGGTTAAAGGCAAAGTACATAGTTTAATGCATGTAAATTTAGGAATGTCAAATCAAATAGAATAAAATTGTTAATGTTGATATTACTCATATAGAATGTTAACTTGAATCTGTATACATGTTAAGTGAAAATTTAAGATCTGTGATCAGAATATAAATATGGGTCAGATAGGGTGAGAGAGATATGATAGTGCAATTACAATTCGATCAAGTGGAAGACTAAATGTGTGAAAAATTAGTGAGACGTAATAAGGAGGGATCAATGCGATGTGAATGAATCATATTTAGGGGGGATTAATAATGATATTTAACCAATAATAATAATAATAATAATAATAATAAAATACAAAGATTTGTGAATAAAGATAAGAGACAATTACATTTGACTACGAAAGGTCGTAAGTACATAGTCAAATTAGGTCATACAATAGCTAAGATGATTGTTCAGTAATTGGCCTTGTGGTTGGCCAAGGGAGAAGTAGGGGTTGGAGATATTTCTTCTGTACACATAGCTCAGGTTTCTTCATTTTGATGGCTACTGCCTCCGCCGTTTGAAGGACTTTAAGCCTGACAAGCTTAGGCAATATGATTGGGATTTTTAAGCGATATATATATAAATATATATATATATCCTCTCGACTATCATATTATTCTTCTTTGTTGGTCACTGAACCATGTTTTTTTAGGGGACATTTGATTATCAGTATTGTCTGATTCTGATGTGTCCAGAGTATGTTCAAGATAATGCTTACTGAAATAATATTTTAGTCATAAATGATAACAGAATTCTACTGATCGAGGGATGATATAAGAACACTATTTCAGAAGTACTCGATTGGTATTTACAAATAAAATAATGTGTTGATTTACATCAGTGCTCAAATTTTACACATCATTACATTCATAATAGGATATTAAAGATCCCTTACGATGTAATCAATAAAATATTGTAACTACGACACTGAAACACTTTAAGAAATACGAGCTTCTTAATTATGATGACAATTATATGTGCATCCTTGATTGTCTTTCTAGACTTCAGTGAGAAGTGAGCTTTCCACATTTCTCTATAAGTTAATGTTCAAACCGTGATTTACATGTCACAGGCTTTGAACATGTACCGAAACAAAAGCAGAAACAAACAAAACTAAATGGTCCATTAACAGCAAATGACAAACACTATACAGACCTCGTTGCTTAGCACATATTTGAGACAGATCACATGATTGACCTTCACTCGGCCACGATGGTTCTATAGAATAGAAGTCTGCGGAAGATACTCAGGTTTATCGAAGCCCTCGACATACGAAATTTAAAACCTCCCTTAAGTTTTCAAAAACATTTGTGTTTACATTGAAACTACCCTATTAAGAGTGGTGAATTTCACATTGTTTTCCATAGTATCTTTAATTTTCATTTACCTTTGATTTTATGTAACTTTCCTTTGTTTTCATGTATAAATACCCTGACAAGTCAATTTGCGATCAAATTAGTCGATAAATATTTTGCCAGTATATCACATAGTTTGATAATGTTATTCTTTACATTGTATTATATAAATATGATATCCCGAAGCGCTTTATGAATGGTAACTTTTGAGAACTATTTATGGACCAATATGATAAGTATATTTCCTAATGTATAATTGTTAAGTAACTAAAGTATTCATATTCGTGTCCCTCTTATTATAAGCTTTATCTTGACCTATAGACTATTATTATGCGATTTACCTTTCTTGAGTTATACCCAGTCTGTTAATTACTGTCCCCCTATTCACAGCCACATTTGGCCAAATCTTGTACAAACGTTATTTTCTATTTTATGGTTCTATGTGGTCTGTATGATCGGTATATAAACCAACTATGTTTGAGAATAATGATTCATATTGCAGAGGTTGTTATTGGTGTTCTGGACTTAACTGGTTAGGCTAGGCAGAAAGCAGGACTGTTAAGTGCCCTAGACTGCTCGCACGGTTTTTCGTGTATCATTGCTCTGATCGATAATTCACTCCTCTCTGATTGGCGGGGGTTGTCACGTCATATATATTAACAGGCAATCAATATAATAATAAACTTATCAACGGGAAAAATTGTTTGAAAATATTTGATTTTTCTATTTTGTTCAACAATCTCTTGTTATAGAATATAATATCCCATTGTTACTTTCTTTTATTGTCAAATGCTTATCGCAAATTTCATTTGTATGAAATATCAAACTTATATAGACATCCTAAGCAAGAACTTTCCCGTCCGTCATTTTCTAAACTCTGTTTTAAGTTGATCTTATGCAAATTTTATCTTACATTAAAAAAAACCATCAATAGAGTATGCTATTAATGTTTCATTCACCAAGTTATTTAGCTTATTTTTAGTCCGGACATACTTATAATCCTCCTATAAGTTAACGCGATACAGTAGCTTTACGACCATGATATATCCGTTAGTTGACAATTTTAAAATGTTACACATTTAAACATGAAATTATTTTCCCAGTAGCGAGTTCATAAAATAAGTTCATTGGATGTGTCGTTTATTAATCACATTGTATATTTACATCCCAAAACGCAATTATTTTTAATGTATACCTACCGGTGAAAAGTTCAGTTTCTTTAATTACAAAAATACTATGAACTAAATGTTTATAAATGAACAATGTACATACTCAAAATTTTCGTTGTAATGATATACTTTACATTGTTTTTTTTCAAGTGCAATGGAAAATGACGCTCAGGTTATTCATTATTATTTATATTGTTCATTTTAAAAAGCTGGTATTAAACCGTTCAAACATGTTTTGGTTCCAAGAAGAAGAGGTATTCAGTTGATATTAAACCAGATGCATGATTGTCTTGATGCCTTGTACGATGTGACAACTGTATTCGCTGATGAAAATGGCTATCCATATGATCATTCTATACCTGCACCAGGTTTGGGAGGTAAGTAATATTTGATAATATGTTAAATAACAAAATTACGAGAATAATTATATTTTCTTATGAATGGTTGATGTTATACGCCTCAATAAATAGACTTCATAACTATTTAGAATAGACAGACTGTCGTTAGAAATCGAAATCTGGATACACGTTTTGTGGTATTTGAGACTCATCCAGATATAATGATATTTTAGTGTTGATATGCACTCTACTAGATAGTTCATGAGAGTTTGAAGCGAATATTACAGAGCCGAAGTTTTAGTTAGTGCACCAATACTGTTCTGTAAATTAATCTGGATGAAAAATCCTAATTAAGATGAAACATACATCGTGGATTCCACTGCTAGCCACAACCATCCTACTTTATGAAACTTGCGAAATAACGAGTATATCGAAGCGATCTGCACAGGACGCACGTATCACAACAAAAAATTATGGCAATTAAGTTAGGAATATTAATAAGGGGATAATTCAAACTTTCAATAAAAATGGTTCCTTTTCCTCACTTGTTTATTTTCAAATAATTCATTCGATTATTTGCCGTAGTTTTATAAATTAGGAGTTTTGCACATTCTCGATCACATATTTTTGTCAAATTTCCGTTCTTTTTTACTGTCTTTCACATCAATAGTTCCTCTCTGGAAATGTCTGTTTTGCAGGTTCTTTTATTTCGTAAATATGCTTAGATGTTTGCTTTATATTCTTTTTGCTTCCTCTATAAAATGATTAGATTTAATAGTTCAATAATCGTTGTTCACTACTTAAATTAGGCTTCACAGTGAGAGATCTTACCACTTAGTTTTCCTTATCATATCTTAATTTGCTTGATAGAATTTGATCATCACCAAGAAGTATTTGACATATTTGACACTGGTCGTTACTCAGTGACCGACCAATTTTGAAAGTTCAGAATTAACTAAATATTCAATCAATTGATATCACAGGTTATCAAGTGTTTATACTTAGCATGATTTTCAGAGTGAAAAGAGATAAGAGCCGAATGGTTTAACCATTAAATCATTTATGCAAAATAATTGCCTATCTTAAAAGATTATATTAGCTGGTGTGGAAGTAGGTTGGAAAAAATTTAGCAATAACGAAGTCACTGAGTGCTTGTTTGAACCGTGTTCTTAGATATAAATTACCTGGTTTTAGTTTACATGTTAACAGTAATCACTAATTAAACATTTGGATATCAGCTCAAATTAAATCATAATATACTAGACTAATCAACTCTTTGACGCCCATTATTCCTTCATATATATATATATATATATATATATTCCTTATGTGTTTTCAAACAATATCCTCAATGACAGCATTCGACTGTGGCATGCTCTAAGCTGATTACGACTGTATAAAGTCTCTGTTTTTCCTTTTGTGCAATTTTTTAAAAAATTTTTTTATAATTAAGCTATATCATATTTTATCGATTAAAAACCGTACACTTATAATTGTATATTTATTATTATCGAATCCTTTTTAATCATTGACCTGACTCCGATTAGACCATTAAAGAAAAAGAAAAGCCTTAGGATTAATATTGTGATCAGCTATCACAGGATCTTTTTTTCATTAATGGCATCTTAGTTATTAATTAGGGTAAATTGTTCTTATGACAGATCAATAATTATTATTTATGAAAACTATTTCTTCAAATGTATACATATATCTATATCTATATTACTTATAAAAATTGAATATCATAATGCAAATATAAATATTAACCTAACAGAGAAATTACTATTAACCACCATTTTTCTCTATTTGACATTTATGTACATTAAAACAACAAAAAAATTTTTTTTTATTCCTTAAATTTTCTACCATTTTAATTACTACTGAAATAATTAAAATAATTTAATTTAATTTTTTTTTTGTATACTACACAAATTAAAAGAAAAACAAACATGAATAAGCTTGTTGTTTTAATTTAAATTAAAGTAATATTTCAATTTGTTATTGTTTGTTCTGGTAAATACTATAATGATATAGATTATATATGTCTATATAGTAGATGAATGCAAACAATAAGTAACATAGTTGAAGGCATCATAGAAAACGTGGAAGCACTGGACAGCCGTTTCGTCCTATTGTGGGACTCGACAAACCCCTTCTGATAATAATAATTAACATCTTTAAGTATATAAATAAAAACGTATTTAATTTCAATTGCCCTATAGAAATATTCAATGAATTAGGTCATATCGTATGGAATAATGAATATTCTAGTTCATTTGTAACAAATATATATTTTGATAGTTGAGATCATGAATTGATTGAAGCTAGACCACCATGGAAAACTTGGAAGCACTGGACTGCTGTTTCGTCCTATTATGGGACTCCTCAGTAGTGCACATCCACGATCCAGCCTTGCGAGATTCAAAACGGCCGTCCAGTGCTTCCAGGTTTTCCATGGTGGTCTAGCTGCAATTGATTGATGATCTCAACTATCAAAATTACTATAATATTCATAAAACCCCTTCTGAATATATATGTTTGTTAATAATTTATAGTCCTGCCATGTATTTAAATTTCATGATACTATGTACATCTAGGTAGAGATTCTACTCACAAATCAATAGGTATATCAATTAACTAAACATTGAAATGTACACTTAATCAGACCCTGGTATCTTGGACTTTGTATGTTTACACTACATATAAATGACTATTCTACAGCATTTGAGATTGTCAGTCAGTTTATTATTATAGCATTATTGGCTGTTAGAAACTTTAGGTTTAAACAACAAAGTTTTATGTTTACTTAGCTAATTTATTAATCAGACGTTTAAGAATGTAATTTTCACCACTAGTTAAATTCAGCTGGTTAACTATGAAATACAATTAAGCGCTGTATGGTTAATTCTTCTTAGTTTAAAACTAGTCAACAGTTCACACTGACATGGAATCGAACATATGACATTTATATATTTCAAGAATCACAACATCACAAATCCCTTAGTATAATCAAAATAACTACTCAGGATTCATTGATAGTTTTTACTTTCAAAAATGATGTAACTATTCATCATAAGTATAAACCAGTGGAACCTGGTTTTTTTCTATCTACAATCTTGTTTGTAAATCGTTTCAATTCTTGGTTTTTAAAGTCGATTGTATTCAATATTTTAAAAAATGTATAAAAATGAGTTCAATACTAGTGTGGTGTGTGCTACTGATTTTGACAGAAATAAGTAATATGTATCATCAATACCTGGAGGCAGAAGGTTAAAAAAATCAAAGAAAAAAAAACGAGAACAAAGTATGATCGGTGTGGAATCAAAAGAACAATAAAGCAGGAGACTTCGTCCTTTTTTTGATAAAACCAAACAAGAAATCAATGCATATTCGACTGGGAATGCAGTAATGTATTCATCTACCATCAAATAATTGTGTAAGGTATTAATAAGAGCCATTTATTACCTATTGTCCTTTGTTATACGTAGTAAACGTAAACAAAATAACATGTAACGGAACAACTGGGAGTATTTTCTTTCTACAAGCTACAACTAGTAAGTTTTTTAGTTGTGAAAATATTGGTGTGTTGAATCAAATTTAAAAGGTTAGGTAAGTAATGTTTGAAGATATTTTGAATGAAACCATTTGGTCTAACTTGTGACAATTAAAAAGAAATTTGAAATCCTAGTTTATTTTATATAGTGAATGTCAAATCCCTACTTTTATCATGGTCCTAATTAATATAATGCCTTGCTCTTGCGTTATATTTTATAGAGTATCTCACTTTTATTTCCATTTTTATTATGAGGACGTATTTTCTAATCAGAATTCTTGGTTAGCATTCATATTAATTACCCTAAATTTATACAAATGGTTAAGTCCAACTATAATTGCAAGTATTTGTACCCAAGAGATAAATATTTCCCATATTTCATGGAATTCCTCTCATTACTATTTGCTTAAAAATATATGTTCCGTCTAATTATCTCGATTCACCAAGTCATTACCTTGGTAATTAAATAGAAAAACTTTTAAGACACATAATTATTCATCTGTTGTAATAAAAATGAACTCATTAAAAATAAAATTGGTCGTTAAACCAATTACTTAATGACTTGACGAGTTTAGCTGAATTATTTGTTGCTCTTTTTTGGGTTAAAAATTGTTTCTTATTTATATCATTTTGTTTTACTTTTAAAACACATTATTAGATTGGTTAGTAAGACAGCGAAGTTTATACATCTATTTGAAACGTATACCAATACAGCAAATCCCATGTGATAGTCAGTCAATCACTAAATGGCTATATGAGCGTTATAGAATAAAGGATGAGTAAGTTAAGTTTTTTCTATCACTTAATACATCATTGACTAGTGAAAAATTTCATGATTGTCTAATCTTTTTGAATACTGAACGAATTTGATCGAACATGATGCAGCCTGACTACCAGTCTAACTGGATTGAGATCATGTGCAGTATGTTAAGACGTTACGTAGTTGGAGGTGATCGGATTAAGCTTCTTGCTATTTAACTGTTGATAAAGAGCTGGTACTCTTTTAAGACTATGTGTGCACCTTGCCGACTTAGGTCCAACACTTCCCATTCACGACCTCCAACCACATAGCATCTCAGTAAAGCTTTTGATTGGCTAAATTAATGGACGGAATACAAATTGTAAAGTATACTCAACAGATGAATTTGTTGATTAGTTCTAAATTTTATGCAAATGTGGAGGGTAAAAGACAAATAGAATAAATGGAAGTTCGTTTTAAAGGTTTGTAGATATTATTTAAAGTTGAAATAGATTTCCCTCGAGGATTTAGATCAATTGGGATTGAAAGATGAATGTTTCGTGGTAAAGATGGAGTTTTAAGAAGTTTACTAACACGATATTGCTGGAGATTGATTCGATGACTTTCACGTCTCACGGTAAGCAACACTATGTAGAACCTGAATGGTTTACGTTTTCAACTTTATTCGGTTCTCCTCTATGAGGAAATTATCACCTTCATAGTTTTCATAGATATTTGGAGTAAGAAATCAAAATTACGCAACCATCAGTTCTTCCCAGTTTTTTAACGTTTTTCTGGTTGATATCAATTTAAGATAAAAATGATAACTTCAAAGTGAATAATCTTATTTTGTGGTTTAATTGTCTAGTTGGTGACGGATTGTTTATTTTGACAGTTCTCCTCATAATCTGTATCTACATAGCCATTAAATATATGTTTCTTCTTAATTTGACTATGATTTCTTCGGTATACATAAGTACAGAGTTTGTAACTTAATGGTTATATAACGTACGTAGGGATGTTGAAGTTATATCAAATAATATTTTTTTACAGTCAAATAGTCAAAAACTAGTTGATCAAGTTGAGCACTAAAAAGATACATTCTAATTCTAACACAAGGTTATGAACTAAGTAATTCATTTTCGAAGCTTTCTTTGTCACTGTGGTCAACATCATCACATCCTGCATCAAAGTTGCAACCTAGAGATTTAATCATCCTTCTCATAAGGTCATATGCCACTTAGAATAAAGTTTTTACCAGTTTAGCTTATTTCGATTGGGATACGTGAAGTTTGGGTTGATTGTTCAAATCGTTGTTTTGCACCACGAACTAAATTACAAACAGACAGCTCTTGCAAATCGTGAAACAATGAATGACTATTCTTTAATATGATGAGAAATGACAATCAATTAAGGCGACTCAATACAGTAAATCAACTTGAAGTTGAAAATGTGAACCGTTAGATTTCATATTAATAGTCTAAATTAAACATACTCCCCACATACCCTCACTGTATATTTACAAAGCTTATTGAACCAGAAATAGAATAGCTATACACTGTCCCTTAGTTTTCAATGATGATGCAGCTAAAATCAGTTTATGTTACGAATAATCTTGTCTGATTGAAACACTTTTTGTTTTTCTTCCTTATTAATTCATAGTTTTATCGATAATTTACAAACAAGATTCTATAAATCATCTCAAACATTGCAAAATCACAGTCACACTGATCATCAAAATACCTTCGAGTCGATAACAACACTGAACAATTATGATGTGGATTATAATAATAATGATAATAATAATAATAATAACAGTAGTAAAAATATCCGATGTTTACCAAATGATTTACCAATAATTAAAAAGAATTTTCTTGATTGTTTCACCAGTGAAATGTCTAAACAATGCTTAGAACTTGAACAATTTCACCTTTTCGATTTCTTACCATATGCAATATTGTTTTATGGTATTACAATTTATTGGATTATTGGATTTGGTTGGTATGGTATAATGAGTTATTTAACTGCAGGTTTAATTGGAACTATTGGTGGTCAGCTATATGTACATTTCGCAATTTAATAATATTTAAACATATGTATAAGTTTATGACGCTTTACTCAATTTATTAGATATATTACAAAAATTGCATGTATATTATATTTCACATGCAATAAAGTGCTTACTTAAAAAGTAGTATCTTGGTTGTTTTTCTTTAATGTGAAAAAAAACTACATACCATTTTTCGATCAGCATACATTCATTGTTTTGTGCTCTATGTATGGGTGCAAATATGCGTGTTACGTTTGTTAAAGTGTAGGCACAATTAGTAGTTGAACACGTTTAATTATTTTAGACACACATATGTATGCACATATGATCCAAATCAGAGTTTACATGCCTAACGTAATTTTATTTATTTTTTAAAATTATGATATACGTGCCCTCCATAACATGTTGCTAAATTATGTACTATGACGAGTGGATGTGGTTAACTCCACCTGTAGCACTTCTAAGACTACTGCCGGTAACAAGCCCGGATAAAGAAGGAGGGTTGGGTGTTAGGTGCTGACATAGCGTCAGATCATAACCAGCTAGTTTCCAAGATGAAACTGAAGCTAACAAAGCACTGGACAACTGGATAAACAGCATTACAAAAGTTCAATACAGCCTTCCTTGAAGATACTAACAGACTCAATAAATTCAAGATAACTCTCAACAACAGGTTTCAAGCTCTACAGGATCCACTGAAAGAAGAAAAAACTATGATAGAGAACAACTGGTAAGGGATCAAAGAGGCATTAACTTCAATGTGTCAGGAATTTCTGGGCCCCAAGAAGTAACTTCATAAAGAATGGATCTCTATGGAATCCCTGAACAAGATTAAAGAAAGGAAGAACAAGAAGACAGCAACTAACAACAGTCGAACACGAGCAGAGCAAGTCAAGGCACAGGCTGTATACACAGGAGCAAACAAGCAAATGAAGAGAAGGATTAGGGCTAGCAACGACAACGGAAGAAGCCGCAAGAGAGGAACGTATGAAACAACCTGTGATATTTAAAAGTCATAATTACAAAATGGGTTTAAATTACTTACTTGAAAGTGTTTCATTTCAGGTTATTTTGATGACATATCGGCATAGTTAAGCAAAGGTGTTAATAAATTTAATAGTCTATTTTAATGTTCCGCTGATATAACTCCGACTTAGATGAACGTATAAATATACTATGAACATAAATCTTCCATATAACTCCGTATATTGGCTAGGGTAACCCCGTTTGTGTTACGGCGGTAACAAGTACTAAACTCTATATGATAAAATCCTGATTAGTTTTGAATTAGTTAACGAGATAACCTATCAGTGAGCACTGACAACTACGCATAGTATGGGACCTTTGACCTTCAGATCTCGTGTTAAGCGTCTAACGTTCAGATCAATGAGCTGGTATTCACTAGTTTACATGTCCGATAATTCAGAATATTCCTCAACTATTAGTAGTATTTGTCACATACCTGAAATTGTCAGAAATGTGAATTGTCGAATACTGATTCAATGGTTTAAAAGATTACCTCGTCTCCAGACCTGTTCGCCTTACATCCGCTCCCTGCTGTGGGCGTCGAGTTTCTTTGTAAAGGAGACCCGAACTGTATGGAGGTAGATGTCCAATGCTTTATAATTGTAAACGGCTGTCTGACCTTATTTGTTCATTGATGCAAGACTTGAAACTGAACGATCTCCTAAACACCCTATGATAATAATAATTTGAACAGTCAAAATTTTAAAATAAATCACTAAATATCCTAGATGTCCACATTTCCTATTCGTCAAGTAATCAGATTTGGGAGGTTTTGACATAAGTTTTAGTAGTTCCAAAAATTTAAAAAATAGTTTACAATTTATCTTCATAGTGTGAAGTTTTTTTTAGCTAAGTACAGGCAACATTGTTAGCACAAACTTCAAAACTCAGAATGAAAACTTCACAATTACACCACTTCACTCAGAGAATAAAATTCCACTAAAATCGTCCATCTAGGTTACAATTCTATTCACGGCATTTCAAAATTATATGAGCATAAAACCATTCTTCTTATTTAAAATACCCAGGCTTTTTCCAATGAACAACCTGATTTTTTCCACGATTGTCTTCGTCAGCATGTTCTACCTACGAATACCGAATATAGACCACGAGTCAACTAACCAATGGAAAGAAGAATAGCTGAGAAAAGTAGAAGGCAACTGGTATACCTAGTGATCACTGGTGAATATTATAAGATACACAAATACCAAGATATCATGGAAAATAGAAAGAAGCTGAATAGAATAGAATATTCACGCTATTACACATAAGTAGACGACTAACTTTTGTCCCAATCAAAGTCCAGCCCTCTTTTTGACTTTCTTTAATTTACCAGTGAATGGTAAACCAAGATAAAAGGAACTTCAAATACAATCTTCCAATATAACTTCTTGTTTTAATATCAATCCAAAACGTTGCAAGGTTAGCGTGATCTTTAACTTTTTCAATTTCATCATATCACTACACTGAAAATTGATATGAACATTAATAATGTTTGTACTCAAAAACAAAATATATTCGTTTTTTTCAAGAAACAACATTTCTTTTATTGTTAGCTTTGTCATGATAATGATTGTTCACATGCACGTAAGTACATGTTTGATTACCTACATAATAAAGAAAGCTAGTCCAAACATGTATACCATTAGGATATAGAGTCTTTTTTGAAATATTTGCTTAAATCTGGAGTTTAAATTAGTGATTTATCATTACGTTTGGTGCAAGACATTGGTTGATCAAAAGTATTTCCATATTCAAAACTTTGTAACAAATCTTAAATAGAAAGCTTTTTTCTTGAAAAAGCTTGAACCAGATTGCCAGGCGAAACGTTGGATTTACTTCAAATTCATTCGCTGAGATTTTACAAATATGTTCTTCCTATTTATTGTCTTACATCAACTCGGCGTCCAAATAGTATGAAACTGTTCGCTCTAATTTAGACGAAAGTTCTTATATATTTGTAACAAATCTATTCAGTATGGAATGAAACAGCAGTTTGCCACTCAACCGTCTCTACAATTGATCATAGCGAGCGCTTAACCCCTTAGTACTTTAATGGTGACTCTTCCATGAAAAATATCAACATTTAATCACTTCATCTAAAGCGTTATACTTTAATTAATGTTTAAACTCCCGTATTCGTTCGAGAATTAGAAAAATTACTCATAATCACATAATACTATGAGTCAGTTGTTTAAAATAAATAGAAAAGTAGTTGAAAAGCTTAAAGTGTGCAGGACTTAACGTGCAGTGTCAAAAGTCATCTACCACATTTTCTCCTATACTTACTTACTTGCGCCTGCTACTCCCAATGGAGCATAGGCCGCCGAACAGCATTCTCCAACCTACTCTGTCCTGGGCCTTCCTTTCTAGTTCTATCCAACTTTTGTTCATTCTTCTAATGTCTGTCTCCAATTCTCGGCGTAATTTGTTCTTCGGTCTGCCTCTTCTCCTTTGACCTTCAGGACTCCAAATGAGGGCTTGTCTAATGGCCCAGTTGTGTGCTTACCACAATGTGTGTCCTATCCACTTCCAGCGCTTCTCCCCGATTTCTTCCTCCACTGAAATCTGGTTTGTTCTCTCCCACAGTAGGTTGTTGCTGATAGTGTCTAGCCAACGGATCCGGAGTATCTTGCGTGGACAACTGTTAATAAACACTTGTATCTTTTGGATAATGGCTTTCGTAGTTCTCTAAGTTTCTACCCCATACAGTAGAACTGTCTTGACATTTGTATTGAAAGTTCAGACTTTGATGTTGGTTGACAACTGTTTTAAGTTCTAGATGTTCTTCAATTGTAGATACGCTGCTCTTGCTTTACCGATCCGCGCATTCACATCTGCATCAAATCCATCGTGTTCATCAATGATGCTGCCCAGATATGTAAGGATTTTTACATCCTCAAAAGCTTCTCCATCAAGTTTAATTCGATCGATGCATGTCGCGTCGTACCGGAGAGTCTTGCTTTTCCTCTTGTGTATATTGAGACCTATTGCTGCCGGGGCTGCTGCTGCTACACTGACCGTCTTCTTCTGCATTTGTTGTTGCATGTGCGATAGAAGAGCCAGATCATCTGCGAAGTCTAAATCGTCCAGCTGCATCCTAGCTGTGCATTGCGTCCCGTGCTTCCCTCCAAATGTTGACGTCTTCATGATCCAGTCGATCACCAGGAGAAAGAGGAAGGGTGAGAGTAAGCAACCTTGCATGACACCGGTCTTTACCTCAAACGAGTCAGTGAGTTGTCCTCCATGCACGATTTTGCAGTTTAATCCATCATAGAAATTCCGTATGATATTGACTGTCTTCTCTGGCACGCCGTTGAGTCGAAAAAGCCTCCACAGTGTTGTCCTGACCATGCCATCAATTTTTTTCTCATAGTCAATGAATTGATGTAGAGTGATGAATTCCATTCAATTGATTACTCCACAATGATCCGTGAAGTTGCGATTTGGTCTGTACACGATTGATCCTTACGGAATCCAGCCTGTTGGTCTCGAAGTTGGGCGTCTACAGAGTCCTTCATTCTGTTTAACAATACCCTGTTGAAGACTTTTCCTATACATAAGGGGAATTCAAATATTAGAAATATCTCTGAAAGATATGAACTAGGGCTATTGATATGAGTATTCATAACTTCCATTATGTGTCACATGACACTTGAAACACACAGTTATGGGATTGGTAGAATACAGCAAATTATCACTTTACTTTTATTTGAAGAAATTCACTCCCAACAACTCCATAAACTTATCGATATACGCTTAATTGTAAAATAGCTATTTATCATACACCATAAAAGCAGTATTATTTAAAAGTATATTATTCACATTTGCATACTACTTTGTTTCATCGGTAACTGTGGTTTTATATTAACTGATAATTCCTTTGTACTTGACCGCGCGCTTATTACGAATTCCAAACAAAATACGTCCATTTGTGCTCATCTAGTTCTACCTCTCTTGAATTACACTGTTTCCGGCGTTCTTAGTTAGCAGGTCAATTCGAATACTTCTAAGTATCATAGTAACTTACAAAAAGCGAAGAAAAGTGAATTTTCTTGAAGTGTCAATAAAGTGGAGAATAAAAACATAATATGTTCTTTAAACCTAGTCCAAAATCGCTCATAAATTTAGGTAGAGGTAATAGGTTGTAGGGAGAAAATGACTAATGTAGGAACTATTATTCACTAATTTTTTCAAATTTCTATCTACCAAAAATACTATCTGTTGCTCTTCAGTCTTTAAACATTCGATCTATTTGTGTAAATTTGTTTCAAAGCAAACGTTAAACTTTACTTCAACAGTAGAATAATTGACCATGAAATATTGTTCGGTTAATTAACAGCTAAACATGACTATCATATATTACCATAAGCTGACTTTGTACATTTTTTATTACTACTTTTTTAAACCACAGTCTGACACTTTTCAAACTATTCTTAATAGAATTTTAGTGCTTTTGTGCATAGTTCAACTGCATAATTCATAGCTTCTTCATGGTTCACCGGGAATTTATGCTAGTGTCGTAGTCACACAAAACCAAGCCTCATTCTAGATATGTAGACAATTTATCATTTCGTTTAATTCACTACCTATAGAAATAAACGAGAGTGAAATTAGTTACAAAGTGTAGTCATTATAAATTTTTAGAATCCAAGGCTCAACTCAAGACTTAAGCATATTTTAGTGTCAAATATATCTTTGTTTTAAAAAGCCTTTGTCTTTCATGCTGTTGAAAAGTGGTAGACAGAAATGTCCTTTCCTCGCAGAAACATGTCAGTTCCCCATTTTTTTTCGATATTTTACTATTTCCGTATGCAGTCAGCTATGAGGTTTAAGGAAATGAAGAAGCATCCGTGAATATCTTACGTGAAATTTGTCTGTTATTTGACTACCAAGTTTAATCAATCAGTTAAGTTTAGATGATCAGTGATATTCTCAGTTTGTTTTATTACTTATTTTACGCAAGTCATCTCAAATATTGCCAAATTGTTACCGAATCAGTGAATCCCTATTCCCTAGGACATTTTGTAAATGGTAAATTTTATTTTAATCAATCTTTTGTTTACTAATGAAGAAATTGGTCACTAAAAGTATATTTTGCTCCATTCGTCCTGTTTTGTAATTTTAATGTTACAAGCTATGCTCTCAGTAGTACTAAATTTCACGTAATTGTGCATTACATTGTATGATTATATCCGACAAAAATCCAGATAGACATTCAGTAATGATCAGAACAGTTGTTTTACTAGTGTTCTTGATTTTTCAGTTGAATATACCTTCGATTCTATAGAATAGTCTGCTCTTTACTTTTTAGTTTCTTAGTGAATACATTGTAATTTAATGAATTTTCCATTTCATCCAATTCATTTTACAAAATGATTGATATTTTGTTCTGCGGAACACAAACAAGATTAAAACTGTAACATAATGTTATCCATAATTAGAATCAATTAGTGAACTAAATTGCGTTGTAGATCATAATTTCGTAACAATACAGTGGTCCGGTTTTAAAAATAAATTGCATAACTATCATTTCCTGTTAGATTACTAAAAAATGTTTTGACGTATTTCTTTACTGTTTAGTTTGAAAAATATGTTTATTTATAACAGTTGATTTCACGAGCCGATCTAAGCTAGACCACCATTGAAAACCTGGTAGAACTGGATGGCGGTTTCGTCCCATTATGGGTCTCGCGAGCGAACGCTTAACCTCTAGACCACTGAGCCGGCGTTCAGCAGTGTTCATTTCTAACTTCAACCGATCCATGATTGACTTGTAAATTCAACTGGTAAAAATACCACAATCTCTACAACTCCCCTTACTGAAAATATGTATATGCTGGTAATGATTAATTAGACTCTATCCATCTTTATTAATATGACAAATTGTATGGAATGAAAAATATCATGAGGTACTCGAATTCACGCATCACAGTGACATCACTTTGTCCATCAAGGTTAATTTGTTTAAAGTTTTGTGGGATTCGAGGTTAAACACTGTAAATTGTATAAATTAATCTGTATAATTTAAATGTCTATAGAAAATCTTTCGGTGGTATGATTCATGTCGTAAATGAATATGTCATCGAGTAAAAACATACTAGTTTGAAAAGGATTCATTACTCTCACCAGTTAATAACCTGTAAATAATGTAGAGAGGATATGAACTCATCTTCGAATGAAAGCAGTTAAATTAATAAAATAATAAGGTAGATAGTAAATGATACATTTCAATGCCTAGATATATTTGATACTTTTCCATCAATTATAGATTTATTTTGTTCAAAAACATCCCAAGCATTAATTTGATTCTGAAAAACTCTAATTTTTAAGTATGTTGGTCTTATTATCAAGTATGCAGGTAATGAAATGAAGCTTTTCAGAGAATTACTGCTTTACTTTTTGTAATAACTCTTTGTATTTAATACCTACTCTTTGATCGTTTATATGTGCACAGTGATTAGGCCTGATTTTTTAGTACCAATGTCGCAAAACGTGCTGTACTTTACATTCAAGGTTTTAGTTGATTTGACTGATGCTTACACTAAATATCCTTCAATTTTCAGTTTCTTATCATGTATCTTTTTCATGACAATTGTTGCATTGATAAAGTCAGTGGGAATTAATTCATTCATTCAATGGAAAAATGATATTGACTGAACGAATAAATTATTCTACTGATCTTTATATGTTCGGTAGCTTTAGTTTAATTTTTAGTCAGTATGTATTTATCTTGGGTTGGTATACATTTGCTTGATGCATTTTTATGCTAGATGCTGAGACGCTTCAGCCTGGAACCTTGACGTTATAGATCCAAATCAAATTTATCATACATTAATCTATCAGTATAAGCTAAAGGTAATCTGAAGTGACTTTTAAACCTCAGTATCAATTTGACTTCATATGAATTATTGGTAAAGTCTAGCGCGAATGGGAACGTTACTCCCTGATATGCTAAGTATGTGGTTACTATACGGCTATTATCAAATATATCATAAACCTCTGTAAAACCAGTAATGAAGTAATAGTTCCCATAAATTTACAATCACATTACAAGTACATAACTTCAAATAAATTTGATTCATTTACACATCTCAAAGAAAAAATGTGGCTAATCAGAACTATGTGGTATGCAAGTTCGGTGCATTTTAAAAAGTCCAGTTGCATGTTAGCTTGGTAAAATATTTATTTAATAAATAAAAACTGCCAGTCAAGACGAAGTGTGACATAAGAATATTTATGGAAATCAAAAACAGTCATCTCATCATTCTAGATGTTAAATTCAAATAAATGTTGCTGGGACATTTTCAATATCAGTACAAACTGTTCACAATAAATCTGTCCTGATGATACTGATCAAAACTTAGTTTTAGAGAGATGTGACTAGTTTTTTCTGTGATATCCTTTTATTTGTGTCCCCGTTTGTTTCCTTATATCATTTTAAGTCCACTTCATTTATTACACCATATGAAATTATCGAACGGATCAACCATTTTAAACCCTGAATAAATTTTCACGTAGTCATTCGATGAACATTTTGCATAAATAGATCCCTATGAATTTAAACCATTTCATGACATTTCTTTAAACGAATAAATTTGAGCGCAATAATGATGCGTACGACTGTAAATCTGCTACATATTTTTCTCCATTTTCAAAGCAGGTGAGCACTGATTCATGATTTAAATGTATGCAAAAAGTGATTGAAGTAAGTCAATAAGAAATCCTGTTTGATCTAGGTTTTGAGCTATTTGGCACTCGGCAGCAAAGTGTATCTGAAATCTTGAGGGGAATGATGCTTCTGAGTGGATTCAATCCCGTGTCATATACTTTATAAGAAACGATGCCAATGAGCTATTCCGGCCGCTATTGATTTCTTGTAATATTGATTGATCACTGAGTAGTGAAAAGTATTGCGTCACCTGGACCAGTGCCTACTCTTTGAAGTGGTCGATTGCACTCGATGTTCATTAAAAAGAGGTTTACAAAAACGAGCTTGATCACCACTCAGTCATCAATGCACTGCAAATAAACTGTATATCTGTACTTTTGTATGAACTAGTAATTCCTTGGTACTCGATGTGTGCATGATTTTTAATTCCAAATACAGTATGTCCAATCAAGCTCACCTGGTACCACTTGACTTAAATTGCGTTATTTCGGGAATCCCTCGTTCGTATTATAATTCCAATACTTCTAATTATCACATTAGCGTCACGATTGAGCCTGAGATTAAACAGTCGGTCGTACATTCGAATTCTAAAGCTTTAGAGGATTACATGGGAGGATCCGAAATCTGGAGCATGACTACGAAAGGTGTGAAGGATAGTGAAACTGTGACACACTTCCTCAGTCTACGGCTTATTAAAAACTTTAGCATTTTCAGATAAGCTTATTTCACTTCCTTATGCAACTCCCAAAAAACTACTGTTAAATCATATGAAGTGTACTAATTTCGAATATCGTGAAAGAGCGAAATTTCATAAGGTGATTCGTCAGAATAACCAGAATGTCAGAAAATTAATGTTTGAATTGCACAAACACGTTTCCTAATGCCACTTCATAAGCAACTGCGGGGTCGATTGATTACAGGAATTAGCATACCATATCTGGAGAGAGAGCTGCTAAAAATGCCAAACCAACCTTTAAAAGATGTGTGGTGACCTGCATTTCCCGACGAGAACACGATTGGAATGATGGAAACAATTATTATTATAACTAATTGTACCAGTGATTGTTTTATCGTACTCGTTCTTGTTTAACTGTATCAAAGTCACTTTTCCTTCGGTCGTCCGCCTTGTTTGGTTCGAACTTTCTTACGCTCTGCTCCTACTGCCTGTACTCGTTGGCAGGTCTCGATATTCCTTCGATGCCACGAGATCGCCAGTAAATATACTCTATCTGGACCAGTTACAGTCTTCTGGTTTGCGAGTTATCAAAGGGACCAAGTCGTTTACGGGAGCGTAATCCTATTGTAGTGGTGATCATAGTCAAACGCGACTCGACGCCATCTACAGATGCTAGAACTGCTTGTATCGCTATGAGTCAGTGTATGAGCTTGATATCCAGTCGGTGAAAATTCCGAACGCTGCTTAGTGATCATGATGAAATACATTATTAGGGTCGATCAAACTCGCGTTTGTTTAATAATGATTCTTATTCTCGTGGAAATATGGAAATTGATTCGACAAATAATCTCAAGCAGGTTCCAAATGTGAGCACAAGTTTGGTAAATGTTTGTTCTGTGGTGGATATCATTCATGCGATTTATATGCATTTCGTAATTCTAAATGTTTTGAATTTGGTTGCGTTGGACACATCCAGTCAGCTTGAAGAACTACTGTTCATTTTGCTGCAAGCTATACTAAACTTTGTAATTCAGATGCTAATCATTCGAGTGATTCCAATGATCATATATTGTCCTTATTTAAAACTTCCAGTAATTCACTTCATATTCGTAAACGATGATATCTGTCAAGTGATGCTTTCCATGATTTTGTTGTTGACACAAGCAGGATCAAGTTTATCAACACGACTAAGAAGTTGAAGTCATTAAATCCCAATGTTATAATTATACCTAACATTTTAGCATTTCAAGTGTTACCGATCATAAACTGTCTATTCCGAAAAAATGTAATCTGTTAATCATAAATGATACATCTTCAGCTGTAAATTGTGAATTTCTCACCACTAAGAGGGGACTGTGCATAATAGGTCTAGAATCTTTCAGAACGCCTTAGGGTCAGCTTTTCTTACTGACCACTGGAAATGGCTCTAATGATGTGCTTGGTAACTTGCAAATAATGTAGCCGAAGTGCGAAAAAATACGCATGACATCAGAATTCCATATTCTCAAGTCCAGGTTAGAAATTTCAAGACCTTGAGAACAAAAGTCAGTTCTACTACTGCTGCAAAGATAAAAGACTCAAAGGTGAGAACAAAAAAGTTCGTCAGTGCAGAATTACAAGATCGGATGCAAAATACAGTAATAAAATTGCTTAAGCGAAAATGTCTTCACGAAAGAATCCATTGAAGGTCTGCCAAAACAGGTCAATAAGTCTGTAGTTCATATATGAGATGGTGGCAACAACCGAACGCACTACAAGAACCCAGGTGAGTCTTTTCCAATTTCAGTTTTTAAATCTGATACTAATGAGCATATTCTAGATCATACAGAACCTGTTTCCAATACACAGATTTATGATGAACCTAAGAAGAAGATACGTAATCGATTATAAAAACTCAGATTCCAATTTTAACTGTGATGTTTGTATGAACTAATGATTGTTTTGTACTTTTTTTCGGGTTGATTTCGAATTCTAAATACGATACATATGTTTGTGCTCACCTACTTCTATTTGGTTTAAATTTGCACTGTTTCGGTAATTCCTAGTCAATACAATAGTTCGAACGCCTCAAATTGTCACCTTTTTTTCTGTGAGTCAACCGTTGTTAAATTGATTTGAGTTCAATATTAGTCTTTCATGGCAGCATACATTTGTGAGCTTTGGAACAGTGTTCAAAGGGCCTGGGTTGGTTTTACATTGACATTCTATCCTTGCCCAGAGCGTCCATATCACCGTCGTATAGTGAAACTGTGGGGCCCTATTGTGAGGCCAGTTAATAAATTGTCTTAAAAAACGTGGTTGATTTTACGTAGCTTATAAAAATTTGTCAAGTTACTGGATAAGATTTGGACTACTGTTTGTGAGCTGTGAATAATTGTGATAAACCGCTTAGCATTTTAGTGAGAAGATCCCTTGATTATGGTCTATGCTTCCGAAGATGTCAAGTGAATCTGACTATGAAGTGGAAGTTCAAATAAAGTCCGTACTAAACAGTCTGTAGCAAGGTTGATACGATTGGTTTGCTGACTTCAACAGGTCAAAGTTCTGACTGTTTAAAGTGACGATAGTCTAGATTGAGCAATCTTCGTTAGGAAAAGCTAATTGAGTTCTGATTACAAAGAACTATTAAAAAACGATGAGTATTTAAACATATCTCATTGGCATTCTAAAATTGTACACAAAATGACTGCGTAAGTGAGTGTTGATTTCACGTGAAGTCGATGAACGCAGAACCTACTTAATAACACATTGCCAGCCATAGGAGGCTTTTGCACACATACACTACTGCCGACAAATCGTGGTATACAACAAAAATCCAGTCATTTTCTAAGCTTCCTCAAAACTTTGTATATCAAGTTTACTCAGTCTGCAGCCAGAATTCTAAATTAGTTCATATCTTTGGTTTATCGATAAATCAAAGAATTCAACCTCGATAATATACCTATACTAATAGAACAATATCATAGCACCAAAAGAGGGAGCGCGATCAATTCATCAAGTTCATACTGGTTCTCCACATATGTATTAGATGATGAGTGCTGGTATCACCATCTGGTCAACAGAACAATCCCGTTTACCAACTGTGGAGTCCATCATAAATGGTAAATTTGCGTCGGCTCCAAGCAGCAATAACAAACCCTTTTAATGTTGCACTTTTATTTTGAGTTATAGATGGGTGTCGGAATGTTTGGGCTACACTGACAGAGTGGTTTTCTGAGTCCAAAGCAAGCAGAAAATTGATTGACCTAACGTGCTATACCTTTTTCTTACGATTCGGTAAGATATACGGGTTCGTTAGTAAGCAAACAAAAAAATGACAGCGAAGTGCAAATTTCATACCTGGTGGTGGAAAGCTGTATGGTTACTGAAACCTTTTAAGCGACATATGACTCAAACATATGTACCTATGGAAGCGAATCTACTCAGCTGAAGCATAATCGAAGAAACTGGACATGAGAAAATGATAATGTTTCCCATGTAACTTCATGCTCACTAGTTCAACGTATATCTAAAACCATGACTTGTTACCTGCTAACTGAGCCTAAGCATTGCACTTCAGGGGGAAATCCATTATAAATTGTTCATTTAATGGCAAATACTCGGGTAAGACCACACTTTTTCGCTACGAATTGGCTTCATGTGAAATGCTCCACCGGTCGACTTGAACAAAGTTTCTTGTCGGAAAGCTTTAAGAGGAGGCTCACGGCTTTTTTGACTGGAAGACCTGCATATCCTTCACATAACTTACGCCTTCATAACAACCACAATTACTCATACTGTTATAATTATTAATATTGTTACACATCTTCGCTCACTTCACCCTTTCTCTCTCCTTCTGTCTGGTCTCCGTATAATTGCTCCGGTAGAAACTGTTCATGTACACTAATTATTTCCGCATTCTGACCACAGTCTTCATGCCATACTTCTAAATCTCACCAGGTAGACAGACAACTTTCATTTCGGATTGCAAGGGATATTCAAACAGGCAAGGGCAGGGCAGATAAAGTTATCTAGTGGTGAGCACTCAATGGATCAAATATTTCACCCACATAGCAGCTATGGTGTCCTATTTTCGTATAAACAGAGGAAAAAATAGTTGACCATGCAGTTGCAAGGCTCTATGACTAACTAAATACTAAGTGACCCATTATTTCTTGCAGTAAAGTTAGAGGTTGTAGGTCATCAACTATGATGATCCCTGTCGAATGGTTTGAGCCCCACCCCATTTAGACGGGAACGGCGTGACGTACCAGCTAACTTCGAATCATACCTGGCGGTCAGTAACTAACATGGATTACCCCTTCAATGTATCAAGGCACTATGGCTGCTTTGAAGACCGTATAGCACAAAGAACGTCATTATGTATATATATTGGTAAGAATGAGAACAGAGAAGATAGCGAGACCACCACCACATGCGCCACTCCATGACATGCGATTAACTGATGCGCGCTGGTTGATCTTGACTTTGACGGGGATCGATTATATGTTCGATATTTAGCGAGTCAACTGCCGGATGATTTAGCGAAGGCTCAGCGACATTTAACTGGTCTTACAAGGCGATCTGAATTCAGAGTATAGAATATTTTGAGTGATCCCAAGCCTCATAAACCACCTCTTTTCTTTTGTAATAAATAATGTGAAACCAGAGGAGATAGCTTGAAAATTTAGAAACTCGTGAACTACTGACTCTCATACCGAATAATCTATTTTCCCAACCTATAGCCGGAAGCAATAGGGTTCACACTTGTAACTAATAGATTTAATATATAAAAGAATGTCACAAAAACCTGCCAAGTAGGACTAAGCCACGCCGTCGATCTTCTATTCTCAATAGATTGAACACAATATATATTGATATATATGATGTTGAACATTATTGCACTTAACTGAATTTGGCGTTACGATGGGTGAGGTTGTTGATGGAGTTCATCTAATGACAACAAAGTGAGTAACATATTTTCACTAGCAGTTTGTAAATGTAATGGCTGTTTGTTACTCTCCGACCAGCGTTTACTTACAATTACTTGCCTTTTTTTCACCTTTTCCAGTTGGTTATTTAGAACAAACGGCTATCTCAGATTTACAATTTTTCAGTATAACTATTGTTTTTGACTGCTTCAGAATATTTTAAAATTTTTTCAGCCGGTCGTCATTGACTTATTCCTCAGCAGTGATACTGTACGAAGCAATGTTTTCCTGAAATATGCTTAGTATGAATTCAAAGTATGAGAAATCTGAAAAGGCACTTATTATTATTTAGCCAGTTGGATTCGGGGCGTATCTAGTTCTCACACTAACCGTTATTGTGGATTTTAGTAGTCCTAATATAGTAGGCGAGACCATAATTTATTGATGAGTTAATGAAAGAACGTCGTGGATCTTACCTTAAAGTTCAGTTATCCATATGACTAATTAGCATTCTGACATGATAGCTGATGTTGTTTCATGATAAAACCTTAACGTCTTCTAATCCTAATTCACTATACTAATACGTAACTCTCTTTCGACCCTAGGAAGAAATCTTATAGAGGTTATTTTATCATTGCTCAAAGGTTGTCCATAAATTATAGTCTCACCACAGATCTTAGTAACTGAATTCATTTTTAATGTTATATCAGATAACAATAAAGGATTATGCTTATGGACATTTCGCAGTTGCCTTTTATAAATTGCTTTCTAATGTGTCGTTTTGTTTATCTGTACTGTCAAGTTGGCCAAATAAATCGTTAAACAAATGTTAAGTAAACTTCACTTTTTGTATCCTTTTATTCAGATGTTCTTTAGTATTTGGGACACCTGTCTCTATACGGTGATGAACGGTAAGAGACGTATCATCAATTAATGAATTAAATGAAAGCTTACAATAAGGATAATACAAAAATAATGTAAATCAAATACTTTTTCTGTTTATTCACCCACATCTAACTCCGAGTACAGATTTTTGTTTACTCGGCTTTGAAGCTTATTTTTTATGCGTAAACCATGCACAGATATCTAGTTTAAAAGAAACACTACACGAACTCAAGGATTGTACAGAAACTTAACTTTGACGTACCAGTTACCCGCCGAAAATATAATTCGAAAGAGTGCGTAACCCGAACTGTTTAACTCCTACTGTACAATAAACAATATCTTATTCAGTTTCAGTTTGGAAAAGATAAGAAGTTCGGTGATCTATCAGCATCGGCAGATGGAGACTCAACAACGTGTTGAGATATTGAATTCCATTGGTCGATTATTCGATAGGAAAGTCGATGCCAAGTAATTTGTTCTAGGTTTGTGAACCTTTTTAGAGTGTCTTTGTAAATTGCCTCCCTTAGAAGACAAGAAAAATAAGGGCAGGTCGGGTGCAAATTTACCACAAAGTAATTTTGAAACTGTAATCAAGCCACCTCTAATTCTTCTATAGTACAGTGGAAATGGGTTGAGTTTAACCAACCAAGCATCATACGAGAGTCTAGCTTTACCGGAAATCAGC
>NW_017386021.1:911842-927980 GCF_000237925.1 Schistosoma mansoni
TAACTCTCTTTCGACCCTAGGAAGAAATCTTATAGAGGTTATTTTATCATTGCTCAAAGGTTGTCCATAAATTATAGTCTCACCACAGATCTTAGTAACTGAATTCATTTTTAATGTTATATCAGATAACAATAAAGGATTATGCTTATGGACATTTCGCAGTTGCCTTTTATAAATTGCTTTCTAATGTGTCGTTTTGTTTATCTGTACTGTCAAGTTGGCCAAATAAATCGTTAAACAAATGTTAAGTAAACTTCACTTTTTGTATCCTTTTATTCAGATGTTCTTTAGTATTTGGGACACCTGTCTCTATACATTTCTCTTCGTTCTCTGCAGTCATACATATATTAGTTGTATGGAGATTGGCAGGTATTTTTTCAGGTGGTATTTTTAATTTCTTAAAACCCCCTAACGCGTGTATGTATTATTGTCATACCATAGTGTTTGAGTAACGAAAAGATTTTCATACATTTACTAATCGTACGTAAATACTTTTCATCCCTAATTATTTAGGATATAGTTGCCTATCAATAGTTAATCAAAAATTTTAATTCTAGTGTTCATTGCAAGCAAATACGTTGTGCATATATCCATATTTGTCACAACCGTGGTTATGTAATTTTCATAGTGCGTAAAGTGCAATGTAATCTGATATGATGCTAACATCAGATTTTCTAATGGTTAGAGCGTGTTGCTATCTATTCTATGGAATATAAAACCGATGCACTAAACTGACGTGGTCATATTTGTTGAGTGTTTAAGAATCAATAGTCTTAGTAAACAAAATATTCGAAAGGTAAAAGTAACCGGTAAATCTCAGCATAATTAGGTTGCTACACACTGAAGCAGTATCAATAATTCCCTACTGTTGTGTAAAGCTTTCTGAGATACGTTTGGATGTCGATTTCATTATTGGTAGTATGGTTGAATAATTGGAGTCTTACCAATTGGTTTTTAGAACCGTCACCATAGGAACAGGTGTTAGTACCAAGCGGGGGGCTTGTTGGTCAAGGCGTTCAACTTTCAGTCACTAAGTTCAAATGGTCGACTCCCATTTCCAGTTTGGTCAACTGGGTAGTATCGTTAGCCTTCACACAGTGTGATGCATATTATTATAATTATTACTATTATTATTATTTTTCAAGCACATAAACATTGGTTCGATAAGGCACCAAATAGATATGCGCCACATAAATCATTTGATTTGACCTGAAAGTCTAATCCGCAAGGCAGTGGGGCAACGTAAGAAGATTCAGTCCCATGGTAACCGGTGACCAATAATAGGTTCGTACATCATTTGTTTCCTTAGGATCCTGGAGCTCATGTGCACAATTGGTTTGGAATCAAGGTTTTCCAACTCCCCTAGGTGGATCTTCCGCATCCAACAACCTGATTAAAGCACCGGACATTCTCTTTTCATTACCTCAATTTTGTAAACAACACCCCCGCTACGAGAAGGTAGTGGTTGTACGCACGTGGCTATGTGAGAGCATTTCACGAGGGAGAACTGACTTTCCCTACTCTTGGCCGTACCATGGAATTTGGGGGCATATCTAGGTACTTCTTGGATGCGTCAATTTAATTTGAAGAATTAGTACCAACCTTTAAGAAAATAACTATAATAACTCATGGAATAATTGAAAGAATAGTATAGTTCACTTTAACTTTTTGATATCAGAATAATTTCATTTTGTATTAGCAGAAGTTAGCCAGGGTAAATATTTTAACTCAAACTCCACCTTTTGTTTCCATAGTTCAATTAGTCAAGAAAATTTTGCAATTTGTGTAAGCAATCATCTGTATGAATTAAAAGCTGAACTAAAAGTTTCAGGATTAATGAATTTTCTATAGAAACAATTTTTCCGCCGAATCTCTGCTTGGTACATCACTAATATCTTGACGCACTTTTGTGGTTTACAATGTACTTTATAGAGTTCATATATGTGGCCAAAACAGTAGAAATCAATTGATAATAATCTAACTGATGTCTAAGAAAGCTTTCTACAATCTGATTAATGAGTTTTTAGTACACATGTAGTCTCAGTGCCAACGAGACCAAATACCAGTCTAATTGATTTGGTGTACATGGCTATTATTTTATTGTCTGTTAACACACAAGATCTTGCCTATTATCTGATATTTTATAGCTTATGGGTTCACACAGTACAGAGGTTTTCATATTCTAAATACTATAATATCCTTTGAATCATAAACCGATCTAAGTTGGACCACTTAAGCCTGGAAGCACTGAGCAGGCGTTTTGCACTACTATGGAACACTTCACGGATCCTGGAATCGAACTCAGGATCCTCGGTCTTGCGAGCAGCCGCTCAACCTCTAGACTACTGATCCGAAACCAAATAGTTAATGTCTGAGTCCGGTCAGTTCAGGACATTGCGCTCACGTTTCTCTCATTGTCTTTGGTAAGAGACTGTCTCACACCCCACACAGATTACAGCTTCTCATTTATTTATTATTTATATTTTTATTTAAACACATAAATATTGTACAAGGAAGCACCAGATACATATGCGCCGCACAAATCTCATTCGATTTGCTTGAGGGCTGTGATACTGCCCAGGTGCCCAAACTGAAGCAGGTGGTTTTCTTAGGGGGCCACACCCGGAGCCTTTGACCAAAAGATCTGATCCACAAGGCAGTGGAGCATCTTAAGGAGATGCAGTCCCATGGTAGCCGGTGACCAACAATTGGTTCATACGCCATTTGTTCCCTCAGGATACTGGATCCCATGTGCACCATTGGTTTGGAATCAGGGTTTTCCAACTCCCCTAGGTGGACTCGCCTTGTCCACCAACCCGGTTCAAGCGTGAGACATTCGCTTTCCGTCCTCTCAATTTCGTAAACAACAGTAGGGTCACGAGAAGGCAGTGAGTAGGACTTCCCTGTCAGAGGCTATATACGCGTGGCTATGTGAGAGCATTTGGAGAGGGAGAGCGGACTCTCCCCACTCTCGGCTGTACCAGGGCATTTGGGGACACAGCTTCTCATTAGGAATCCGGAAATTCCCTCTCGAAGTTAGTCTCTGGTGAGTACATAATAATAATCAGTATGGAAACAAAACGGCCGTCAATGGCTTCCAGGTTCTCAATATTGGTCTAACTTAGGTCGGTTCATGATTTCAATGAGATTCAAACCGTCTCCGTAAATCCATACTGAATGCCAAATATTCTTTATATCGGTGTGCCTTGGGGTGGTCGAACTCTTAAGGTGCTTATTATTTTCTAAGGGACATCTAATGCATCTAGTTTGTAATTATTGCCTATTGTTTATGAATTTATAAAGTATCAAAGACTAAGTTTTTCAAACCAATATATTTTGCTAT
Organism: Schistosoma mansoni; assembly: GCF_000237925.1. Taxonomy (NCBI): domain Eukaryota; kingdom Metazoa; phylum Platyhelminthes; class Trematoda; order Strigeidida; family Schistosomatidae; genus Schistosoma; species Schistosoma mansoni. The sequence continues at coordinate 915,186 of NW_017386021.1, forward strand.
AGTTAAATTACTAAGCGTCATTAAGTAACTCATATTCTAAGCACAGACTTAGACTTACCAGTTTAGCTTCAAAATGTTAACTTGTTACATTATTTTGAATTATATCCCGTAAACTGTGCTAAATTGATTAAAGTAAAATTTATAAATTCGTGTGCATTTCAGGATAAAAAATTTGAAAGTATTCCTGTCTTTTTTATTGCCTGCAAAAGTGTTAAGAATATACTTTATTTTGAACGCAGACCGAATCAAGGGCGAGGACAAATGGCTGATAAAGATGGCTATTTATCTGTGTCTATGGCAGATCTGCACAACCCACATCTCAGTTATCCAGTAGTTAGTCCCAATCGTTCTGGTAAATTTTATCGTGGTGAATGTATTCTTATCAATCAACGAGATTTTCACCCTTCAACTAATCAATCAAGACGTGATGGTACAGATGTTGATGCTGATCGTGTTGAAAGAGTTTTCAAGAGCTTAAATTATAAAGTAACGCGTATCCTCAACATTACAAAAAGCGTACTTCATCAGACTCTGTTGGAAGGTGAGCGTTAAAATGTTCATCGTTCATCGGAGATGATTTATTTATTCATTTCTGTACATATTGTTCTCTTACGATTCAAATTTGAAACGGTTCGTCTTCAAGTTAGTTCGGGTTGATTGTCTATTTCATGCTAATCGAACAAGCAGTTTTGCTGCAGTCTGGAAGAGGCACGTTTCCGTATATCTGTTACCTTGTAAATCTTAACCGATTTCATCAGCAATTGTCCTTATTACTACCTAATTACTGTTAGGTTCAAAAAAATTGTTTTTTTTTCAAAAAAATCTTGTTTTCGATTTTACAGATCATCTAAGGTTACCATTAACGACCTGTTATTTAGTCTTGCGAATACTGGAGAGTGTCACTTAATTTCCAATGCCTGGATGCTCTTAGTTTTACAGCAGTCACACTTCCTATTCCAAAGAAAATGTACCTGGAGGTTTTCTAACTTATTATTTTTTGGTAATCTCTAGTCTCAATTATACTCATTGTTAGTTTTTCAAATAAATATCTAGATATTTTGATGCAATTAAAAATTGATTAGGTTGACTATTAATAATATATGTGTTGGAATAAGAAATCTTTTAAATTTTCTTGAAAAACCCGTATTTATAAAAAAAGAAATACATTATACATTTTTCTTTATGGATACACTTTTGTAGTTCTACCTTTTTATTGTGTTGTTATAATTGAAGAACACTCACATTTCTTCACTAATAGAGAAGTGACTTATCAGCTTAGCTTTATGATCAAGTCCACCCTATTATGTTTGATTTGTATAATGTTGTAGTATATATAGTGCCAGAGTCTATTTACTGAATCATATACTGAATACATCTCACTTGTCAATATGTTCATCAAATATTTCAGTATTTCAAACAAATGATTTTGTATGGTTTGATGAAATTGTCAAAAATATTTGCAGAGATAACTAAATTTCGGATTATTAAACTACTTAGTTTGATTGTATACAACCATTGCTTATTTGATGGATCTAGTGAATCATTTAAAACTAAAAGAATACTAACTGTATTTGTTGTTTATTGTTCTATAATAAAATATACTGTAGGTTATAGTTCATTTTTAGTAATTACTATTATTTGTAACACATGCAACTGGAATTTTTGTTAGTCAGGTAATTTAAGTTAATTAGACAATTGAATGAGAAAGATTTGTAACTTCATATAGTATTACAGGGAATGTAATTCAATACAACGATAGGAAGAAAAATGAAAACAGTTATTTATTTATGTTTTGTGAATCAATACAATGTTAACTGATATAACCATAAGAATTAATACTTAAAACAGGATGTAAAGGGTGGCAGGTAATGCTGAGTAATCCACGACACAAGTTGAGTGACGAAGGTGTCATACCGAAATAAAAACCAATATTTTAGTAAACAGATATCACACAAATATCACAGCTGATTAAAACATGATTTTAAGTTTTATCCCTTTCTAATATTAATGAATACGTTGTTTAAACACTTAACTAGAGCTAAGGAAGTAGACACATTTAAATTAGTTGTAGCAATTTATCTTTTACACTAGTTGAACACGATCACCTGAATAACATCGTGCAAGACATTGGTATCTGCTTGATAAATATTCATGACGGACTCCCTTAACCTCTCTTACTTATTAAGTTAGTTTACGTTGAAAATTTCCGCCCGATTTCCTACATCAAATTAGTTTACTTGTAATGATAATAAGAGTTAACAAAGTATCCGATGTTACACCAAGTGGTAAATTCATGTTTATGCATCAATCGTTTCCAATAGTTTCAACATAATGCCATATACAGAAATAGTTTATTATATGAAAGGAAGATTTGACGAATTATTGATAACAATAATAATCATAATAGTATTTGTAATTATTTTCTCAAAATTATTTCAGCGTATAAAATTTAGGCATACGCCATTATTTATCTAGTTCCATTTTTTTATTTCAATTTAAATGATGAACTTTCTTTCTATTCCTAATGTATTTTTTTCTAATACATTTCATTTAATAACAATAGCTTAGAATATATATATATATATATACCACGAATCTCCTTTGCTATTTTGTTAACTCCTTTCATAAAAGATTTTATACGTCAGTTATTAGTTATACCTTAAATTTACCTTTCCAGTATTAAACAAAAGAATTTACTCTGTAGATTCTATTAGGGACTATAGATTACTTATCCCATTGATAGTCTTAAAATCTCCAATTGTGTAACATGCAAATATGTTGGTAAAATAATTGATTTTTACTTGCAAGAAGTGTTTTTTCGGAGTCATTCATACCTGTCTCAGTTGGGATACGAATAATAACTAGAGTTTATCAATCAGCTGTTTCTTCGTAGTGTGAAATTTCTCAGCAGTACTCACTATCGGCTGTCCGCCTAGGGATTGTCGGCTCATTCATCTGAAGGTTATGAATTCACTGTGATACATGAAACTGCGCAATCTAGACTGAATCAATCCTTTCACCTATTCGATAATTTCCATTTTGTTTTTTCAGCCAAAACAGTCTCCTGATTAGTTTGACAATCTTTGTAATTGTTGTATGAAGAAATCTTTACTCAACTTTTTAAAATGCAACCTTGTTTTTTTTCATACTGTTATCTCTCTTATTTCATTCGTTTTAGCCTCTCAAGCAGATCATTCATCATATGATAGTTTTATTTTTGTCATGTTATCACATGGAGACAATAATATAATATACGCGAATGATGGGGAAGTCTTAACAAGTTATATTATGGCTTTTTTTCGTGGTGATCGGTGTCCTTCCCTGATTGCAAAACCGAAATTATTCTTTTTCCAGGTTAGTTGGATTAAAAGTCTATAATTAACGGCAGTTTTACCTCTTCTCAAATTTCCTTATCATTGAATTTATAGTTTCTACTTTTATATCAATATATTTATACTTTGGCACGTATAGTCTGTTCAGTAAATACTCAAAATGAGGTCATAAAACTTCGTCTTGCAAAATGTAGAGTACAACAATCTGATCCTCTTCAAAGTGTTCCCTGTTTTCCACAATGCACTTATCCCTTTTACCGTTATCAATTGCTCAGAACAATTCACAAAGTCCTCCAACCTCAAACTCTAGAACTGCCTCGCAGTTTTCTATTTAACTATGATCGTATGCTTTGGCATTTTCCATAAACTCAATTCATCAAAGTCATTCGGATAGTGAAATAGATTATCAGGAGTAACAAGAGACCACACACGTTCAGTTATTCCATCAACACAGAAACGCAACAGTCCTCCTAGCCTTTTAGTCTCTACTGTCCTCTCTGAAACCCTTGGACCGATTGGAAGCTTTTTTTCAGTGAATTATCTTTACAAACAATCCTCAACATTTCATGAATATTTTTCATATTTCTCCAAGAGGTTGATATTCAGTCGTCTCATATTCATCGGAAAGATTCTATATACATTCAGTTTGCATTATTTCCCTATCCTTTTTACGCAGCTGCGGTTCACTAGTTCATAGATCTAGCTGTGTTTATAAATTCCAACTCCATTATACCTTCTTAAGCTTAAGAGGCTCTAGAATTCAGAATAAAATTTCCGCTCGGTGCCTAATGCACGGGTTTGTATTTGATTAATGAATTAAATTGACTTGTAAATCAGTTGACAAAGTTGTTCATCCTCATAGGTTAATGTGCATACTATGAAGATCAAGTAAAAAGTTATCTCAGCTTATTATTCTACTTAGAAATAGTCAAAAAAGAATGATTAGACAAGTCAAAAATAATGTAGACCGCATGTTTATATATCCGGATGGGATCCTTAATGGAAATCGAAATTAAGTATTAGAAACTGCCTTGATTTCCACTCAATAAAAACACACGTTCATACATGTCCTCTTTCTCGTTACTCTCTTACTCCCCGATGTACTTCCTCATCACATACTTGCGAATTTCATTAATTGTTAACAATACGCGTTTTCTTGACACCACTGGTATTGCAGCGTCTAAATATTCCCAAGTGAATTCATGATTTGGTGTGTGACGAAATCTCAGCACGGATACAGAAGGCTCGTCTAGCTTTCGCCAACTTGCGTCATTTATGACGTAGGCGAGATGTCCGTCTACCAAAAAAAGGACGGGTTTACTATGAAGCAGTTCGTTCCGTCCTACTTTATGGCAGCGAAACATGGCTAGTAAGAGTAGAGGATATTTGTAGGCTGCTAGTATTCGATCATAGGTGTCTTCGAAGCATTGCTCGTATATCCTGGGACCACCGGGTAAGTAATATAGTTGTTAAGAAACGGGTACTAGGTAAGGATGGCAAATTGATTGATGAAGTAGTGAAACTTCATCAGTTGAGATGGCTGGGACACGTGTTATGTATACTCAACCACCGACTGCCCCGACGTGCAATGTTTCATGGTGTAGGAGTAGGTTGGAAGAAAGCTAGGGGCGGCGAGACCAAAACGTGGCACAAATCCATGAAGTCACTGACAAGTGGACTGAGCCATGCTGGTAGGTGTAGACTACCTGGTTGGGATTCGCGAGATGATAGCAATCGATGGTTAGAGACCTTGAATGACATGGCTCAAAATCGTTTGCACTGGCGAAGGTGCATCCACTCTTTGTGTTCTACCAAATTCTAATCTTCTGAATTCCTCATTTCCCTATCCTTTTTCTCTTTCCAAATTTATCTCACTGGATTATACTCCTTGAGTAACATCTTCAAACCCTAATCTTTCACATAATGCTTATACTCTTACTACTTCTACCACTATGGGATTTGAATCGACAACTGCATCTCTGTGCTAATGTGGTATGGCAACTCGAACTGATGTACGTACGTACGAAGTTCTACGTTGTGACTGACTTACTGAAGTGAATTCATAGCAATACTAAAAGAATCAGCCTTTTTAGAAATACACAGTTAACGGGTCATCACAATTCGGTTTCAAAACTGAAGTAACTTCTACAACTATACGTCTAATAATTCAAAGTCAATGTCGATTCTACGAATGCATTCACTCTGTTGTTATAAATATCTTTAACATTCTATTATTTTATGATTTTGCATCCATATTTCTTACTGTTCATTTTCTACTGATCAATTTACGGCTGTATCATTTTCCCTACTTTTGATTTTCCTCATATTGGCCTACATCTTTTTTTATTGTGATAATGTTCTAAGTGTTTCATCTTGAATTGTTGCGTCGATTTCAATACATTCATTTTAAGTCATTTGCATACCCTTGTTTGTACTTCACAAACATATAATCTTTTATTGATGAGCTTAGAATATCGACATAGTTATATCCATCAAACCACCAAAATACAAATTATTTATAAAGTACACCTCAAATATATATATATATATATATATATATATATATATATATATATATATATGCTGACGTTTCACATTCCCATTAACAAGTTGGTAAATCACAGAACCCCATTATATTAGTCAACAATGTTTCGTTTAATACATTAGACATCATAAACTCTTATTATAAAATGATCATTTAAATATAATAAATCATATACTATTGAATAAGTCATATGAATGTATTCAATAAAAAGTACTGAGTAAATTTAAAGTTAATTATATTGCTTATTAGTATTTATCATCACATTACTTGCACTAGTCGTAAAGTTAGTGTGGTAATTTAATTCAATAATAAAGCTGCTTCCCTTGACTTTTTCTATTCAACAAAGTACTAGGTTTTTATCACTACGGTTGATTAGGTAATTAATATCATATTGTATAGTTTTTATTGTTGATCGGATTCTATTGGGTAAATTTTCAATCCCACTGTTAAATAGATTATCATTACAATTCGATTTTACGTGATGTCGAACAACCGAAGGTAATCCAAAAAATACTTTGAACTAACATAATATATATAACACGACTGTCGAATCGGCAAAATAGCTGATTCTTCTAAACTTCCTGTGTCAATGAAAGCTGAATGGTTTGACCGCCTAGTCAGCAATGCTTAACCTTCACTTCACTCTCATATGGTCATATCCACCTTCCCAACAATTTCTTTTTCCTGAATTTATATCCAATGAGTAAACATATACCGTTGGATAGAAAAAAGAGATTAACAACAACTTGACATCTTCAAGAGGGACCTTTATTTTGCAAAACCGACATCAGTACTATCTGTCATTAATTTTCTCCGCTGAACACTTTACCCGTTTTTGATTTTTCCTCAATATTTTCCAACTTGAAAGTACTTGAATGAATGGCGAACAATTTAATCATTAGATGTGTTATTTTATTGTGAACTGACGAGAATTCTTTTTTAGAACAATCAGGAATATTCCATGCCCCTAATTGTTTTGTTTTCAGTGATTATGATTTCCTATATTATTGAGTCTCTTAAGGTATTCAGTTGTTGGAGTAATATTGATAGTAGTATACTACATCCTGTTACTAAAATTTAGAGGGTTAGAGGTAATAGTTTTTTATGTTGTCTGTTCTTCATTTTCTTCATATATATATATATATATATATATATATATATGATTAGAATAGGAAGTGGCTAAACAGCAAAGCTCAAAATTTCAATCGATTGACCAGTGGTAAACGTGTTTCTGCCACAGATTTTGGTTCATGCTACCATGTGGCTTGAATAATTTGTCCTTTTTTTGGACCAATCCGTTAGAGTCATTCAACCAATTTCCCCGTTGTAGTTTTTATTTAGTGAAATATGTATATGAAAGGCAATTCAGCTAAACAATAATTCTCTGCAATCAAAGGCTATATTTGCGGCACAGACGTAGCAATAGTACTAATTATTTGCTCTTTCCCCTGAAATCCGTCCATAATTATGTTAATTCGTTGTTCTAAAAGCTGTCTGAATTACTGGATTGCCCTTATAAATTTTACTACATGCGTGTTGCTCTTATTTAGCAAGCTACCGTAAAATATCTTATTAAGAAGAATTTATTAAATCGAGAAGAAAAACTTCATGGCGGATCTCATCATATCTCATCACATACACCGAGTAATAATGTGTTAAAATAGAGAAAAGGTCTCAGCTATTTTGAATCAGTGTTATGATATTTTAAAATATTTACATATCATTTTTAAAGGCATGTCGAGGTGCTGCATTTGATAAAGGTGTTTCCACTATGGTAACAGATGCAGGTGAAGATTTAATTGTGCACAAGTTACCGATAGAAGCAGATATACTAGTTGCATACTCCACAGTACCAGGTATGTCTTCATAATTTTTTCGTTATGCTTTCTTCAAGTCCTAAAGATTACCAAATTAATATTTCTATGTATTGGAAACCTGTTGGAATAACTTACATTTTTAAAACAAGTATGAACAAGTCAGTGAATATTTAAACTGATTCCATAATATGTTAGGGTTTGTAGCGAACTGAGTTCGAGTCACAATTTGAAAATCAACACAAGGACGAGGGTACATTCAGATAATGAGTCCTATTTGGGACCCAGTATCCTGAGGGAACAAATGGCGTATGAATCAATTGTTGGTCACCGGATACCATGGGACTGCATCTCTTCACGATGCTCCACTGGATCAGATCTTTAGGTCAAAGGCGAGGGCTGTGGCCCCCTAAGAAAACCACCTGCTTCAGTTTGGGCATCTGGGCAGTATCACAGCCCTCACACAAATCAAATGAGATTTGTGCGGCGCATATGCATCTGGTGCTTCCTTGTACCAATATTTATGTGTTTAAATAATAATAATATTGCTTATGTTATTTACATTTAGCTTATGTGCTCGCTCCCAAACTTGAAAGTCTTGAACTAGTAGATTTTTATTCAATCAATCGTTTAATTATGATCACATTTACATCAGCCTGTCAGTTTTTTTTAAAGCTGTTCAAATAGTATCTCTGAGCTCAACATATTAATTCAATTATAAAAAACGTGGTAGTTTCCATTAAATTTCCAATAACATAATTAAAATAACTCAAGAAATGTTTCGTTATTTTAGGTTTTTTTGCTTGGCGTAACTCCTCTTCAGGCAGTTGGTTTATTCAAGAACTATGTAATGCACTTGAATCTGATATGAAAAATGCAAACCATTCAGATATTATGTCTCTTCTCACAGTAGTTGCCCGTGTAGTAGCCTATCAATATCGATCGAATACAGGTCAGATTGAGACGGATAATATGAAACAAATGACGAGTACTGTTAGTACTTTAACACGACTATTTTACATAAATGGACTAAAATCATGAACGCTGAAGTTTTGCGGTCAATGAAGAAATAAACTTCAGAAAAATTAACATATCTTTCATGAAAAACAAAAGACACTCGCCTACAGTTTTGCACGATTGTGTTTCGCTCTTATCATAAGCATATTCACATTGAAATTTTTATTTGTTTAATGTTTGTGTTTACAAACTTTTTAGACATGAGACGCTTTTTTCCAATTAAATCAGTAACTTTGAAACAAATCATCATCCCATGTGCTGTGACTTCTGTTGTTCCTAGATGTTGTCTACAGACCTATAACATTTATAATGTTCAAATTTTTTAAAATTTCAATGTTGCCTTCCGCCCCCCTGTCGAAAAACTAAACCGCTTCTAAATATAGCTAATGTGCGGACTATGTGGACGTTTATCTCTTCGAAAACTTGCCCTGTCTAATCAATTCAACATGCATATATTGACAAAGAATTTCACCCTACAAAAATCAACATTAAGGATTCTAAATGGTTATTATTAGTAAGACTAATTGTCAGTGTATCAATAGGCGCTTTTCTTTTGAAATTCCGCTTCCAATTGGTGTTAACAATTTTTTTAGTTAGACGACAAAAACTGTCTCGAGGTCGTTTTATAAAATGATTAATTAGAATGAGTGTTGACAATTTACCCATTAGTTACCATGACTTGCACGTTCAACAGTGTTGTAAGCAATTTCGATGACAAAACAATGGTTAGCGGATTACATAGAGCATAGATAATCACTGAATGTTCTTATCAATATGTCATTGTTATTTATAATGACACTAATTACACTAGTGTTTCACTGTGAATTAATCTCGAAGTAGGAACCTTACAACTTATTCCAGGCTACTTCGAAGCAGCTAGTGGTAAGTGTTTTGTTTGAATTGTGTGCATATCAATAATGGGAAAGATAGTGTATATATTTTTCAATGTCCAACATGTATAAGATATCGAGTATTTTCCTGTTCATTTAATGAGTATTGCACACAAAAGTATTATTCCCACGTAGCAGATCACTACTTAAATTTCGTTAGTCTAGATATATGTCCATTCTAAATAAATTTTAAGGAATCATTTAATGGTATGATGTGGTCCGGTTCGCTTGTATGTAATCAAGCATGTCTGAAATGTACGAATCATACAGCGGAAGCCGATATTGGTGTTCTGGACTAGACAGGTAAGGGGCCAGACGAGAAGGACCAATAAGGACTCGCTGCTGTTCGTACTAGTTTATCGCGTCGTTGGTCAAGGTCACATACATCGTATCCTATCTGGCAATATTGCCACGTGATAAATTAACAGGGTCGAAAGACAACATGTAGTAATGATTGTATTATTCAGAAAAGCGTAAATCATATAACAAGCAATTTTGATTTGATAAACTAAAGTAGGAAACGTTAAAAACGAGATTTGGAAAAGCGGTATTTTTAGGAAAAAATAATACTCTATTTAAGTTGAAGTAAAAAAGAATTGTAATTTTGAGTGCAAAAAATAAGCACAAAATTATATAATTCAATCATCTTTAGCTAATTTTATATCTTGTGAAACATATAAACTTGGTGAACATACAATATCACGATGAATTAAACCTCTAGCTTCATCTATTTTCAGGCTTAAAATGTGATTACCGAATTGACGACATGCACCAGAAATATGACGAATTAATTCATCCAATTGTAGTAAACTTTTAATTAATGAACCTTCTGGTATATCACATTTTGATACGGTTGCAGAAAATGAATAACCATTAGCCCATTTATAAACTAATGGAACTATACGTAGATCGAGTCGACTTTCTAAATATGGATCAGTTAAGTTATGAAGTCGTTGTAATTTTTCCAGCTACAAAATAAGTTTTTTGCATATATATATATATATACTAAGAGAGAGTCGAAGCTAAAATCAAAACTGACAACAATTTATAACAAGTAAGCCTAACTCACGAGTGCCAAGTAGCACGAAATCGGGATCTAGGATTTCGTCCCAACTACCTTCAATGATCTTATAAGCCACAACACTGTTTTATACCTCTAACTGATATAATCATTTACCACTATTCAGTAATGTTTGCTGGTGTAGGAGTTATTCGGAAGAAAGCTGAAAGCGCCAAAACCCAAACATGGAACCAGTTTATAAATTCATTAACTGTTGAGCTGTGCCGCGTTGTTAAACGCAGATTACCTAACTGGGGTTCGCGCAACTATCAGAACCAATTGTTATAGATGTCGGATAACAGTGCCATGATACAGATGTATTCGCCGTTTATTTTAAAATATAAGCATTTACTATTAAGTAAATCTATTTTTCAAGAAACATCGTATATCTCTAATGTTTTGTTCTACCACTGATTCTATTACTATTTCTATTTCATCAAAGTGTCTTGATAATTCAGTTTTGTCGTACTGATATGGTTTGATAACTTGGTCTGATGCTCATATCTGTTTACGAGTGACTAAATGAAAATTCTCACTAATTAGAAACAGTTGATTCGTACTTGTCAGACGCATTAAAGTATGGTGAGCCTTCTTTTCTTTTAAAAATAACTTATCAAATTGAAAATTTCTAGAATCTTAGCTTATGTGACATCACAAAATTACGTAATTCAATTCACAATTACGTTAACTGAAGAAAAAGAAGAAATACAGAGCAATGTTCGTGTTGAGTTGAATATAAACTTAAATCACACCAACTTGTAGTTAAAAATCTCTTCAGAGTCGACAAAGTAAAACAGGGATTCAGATTTGAGCCAGAACGATTGACCCTAACAAAATATATCGTGTCATAAAGTACTACATTGCTGGGGAGTCGCAACCATGAATATAAACATAAACCTATGAACACTACGATATATATATATATATATTATATATGCGATCGATTCCAGATCTCCAACCACTAGATAAGAAAATCACACTTATGCCAATCAAGTAATTTGTGTTTACTTACATGACTCAGTTCAATGGTTTCATGAACTGACGTCACATTATGGTCTGGTCTTTCTAGATCATAAGAGGAATTTTATCCTTTCCTATAAAATGGTGACGATCAGTAATCGAAACTAGTCAAATGAGATTGAGCCTTGGCCTCGAAAACCCAGTTAATATATTAGTCAACCTAGCTAGTTAGAATGAACCACTATCCTTAAAGAACTCTAAGATCTATCCATCAGAGCCTGCCGCTCTTCCTCGCTTTAGACTTCCTATAGTTTTACCAACCACAACAAAACTTGGAGAACTTGTTCAAGTTTCCCATTCATTCGGACTTCCCTGATGAACGATATTACGACATTCAAACTCATATTTATTCGTGTCTGATACTAAACCATTTTTAGGTTTCATAAGCTTATAAGAATTCAACTGAGATATAGTTACGTTGTCAGTAAATTTATCTTGAAACGCTATTGAACCATGTTACCATATAATTGGAAAATAGGTATATGCAATTAACTCACTTCATAGACACAAATTAAAACGTTTTTGAATACTGGAAGTAAATGACGAGGAATACATTCCAAATCCTTATGAAGATTAAAATTGTTTGTATAATTATTTATTGAGTCAAATAATTCTTTAAGATAATAACCAGATGTCTTTTCTGGAGTAAGATCTTGTGCTCGTAATTCATTGGCGAACGCTGAGAGAACAGCTGCAATATCAGGGGCCAATAAATCGTCAATAAAACCGTCGAGTAAAAGTTGTGTCAATAAAACTTCCTTACTTGTTAATTCACATGCAAAGAAACCTAGGAGAAAAAAAGGATATAACAGTTTGTTGTGTCTAGTTGACTGCTGACAAAATATCAATTGGCAATTCACTAGTCAGTCACAACGTAGAACTTCGTACGTACGTACATCAGTTCGAGTTGCCATACCACATTAGCACAGAGATGCAGTTGTCGATTCAAATCCCATAGTGGTAGAAGTAGTAAGAGTATAAGCATTATGTGAAAGATTAGGGTTTGAAGATGTTACTCAAGGAGTATAATCCAGTGAGATAAATTTGGAAAGAGAAAAAGGATAGGGAAATGAGGAATTCAGAAGATTAGAATTTGGTAGAACACAAAGAGTGGATG